>NW_027103648.1:528773-680458 GCF_902728285.1 Clytia hemisphaerica | reverse complement strand
TTTTTTTCAAGTTTTAGCCCCTAAAAATGACAAAGGCGGATTTTGAGCCCGAAAAATTGTTGAAAATGAATTAGAACCCCCTGAGCATTATTGGCATTTTTCAGTTTCTAGGCATCAGGGTCATAATATATTGGCACTTTTGGCTAATTTACAATTTTTCGAAAATTGAAGTTCGAGCGAGAATGTCAATTTTTAGGCCTTCAACTTGATTTCATCAAGTATTTCGATCTGGGAGGGATTTATGGGTTTCTAGGCTATATTTCAAGCCCTACTAGACCATTTTTGAACTTTTGGATCCTCAGATCCTAAGGTCTTAAGTCTTAAGTCTAGCGTTAAAACTCAGAGTTAAAACTCTACCCTTCGAACCTACTTTAGAGCACTTACAAATCGATTGTGGTTTCAAAACACCCCGGTGAATTTCCTTTTTGTGCCAAATATTTTGTCCCTGATTGTCTTTGAAAATAAAAAATGCCGATTTCTGCTCTGCTGGGGGTCTAAAATAGGAGAAACCAAAAATGTGAAAAATACCCTTTCCGACCATTTGAGGCATGCATTAGGTCAAAATCAATTTTTTGTGAAATATTTAACTTTTTGAAAGGTCATTACGAAAAGTCAAAAAACGTGAAATTTCAGAAAATTTGACTTTTTTTCAAGTTTTAGCCCCTAAACTGAAAAAGGGGATTTTGAGCCGAAAAATTTTGAACTTGACTTAGCCCCCCGCTGAGCATTATTTGGCATTTTTCAGTTTCTTAGACAATCAGGGTCATAATATATTGACACTTTTGGCTAATTTACAATTTTTCGAAAATTGAAGTTCGAGCGAGAATTTCATTTAGGCCTTCAACTTGATTTTCACAAGTATTTCGATCTGGGGGGATTTATGGTTTTAGGCTATATTTCAAGCCCTACTAGACCATTTTGAACTTTTGATTCCTCATCCTAAGGTCCTAAGTCTTAAGTCTAGCGTTAAAACTCAGAGTTAAAACTCTACCCTTCGAACCTACTTTAGAGCACTTACAAATCGATTGTGGTTCAAACACCCCGGTGAATTTCCTTTTTGTGCCAAATATTTTGTCCCTGATTGTCTTTGAAAATAAAAAATGCCGATTTCTGCTCTGCTGGGGGTCTAAAATTAGGAGAAAACCCCAAAAATGTGAAAAATAGCCCTTTTCCGACCATTTTGAGGCATTTTCATTAGGTCAAAATCAATTTTTTGTGAAATATTTAACTTTTTGAAAAGGTCCAATTTACGAAAAGTCAAAAACGTGAAAATTTCAGAAAATTTTGACTTTTTTTCAAGTTTTAGCCCCTAAAACTGACAAAAGGCGGATTTGAGCCGAAAATTGCGAAACTTGAAAATTAGACCCCCCGCTGAGCATTATTTGGCATTTTTCAGTTTCTTAGACAATCAGGGTCATAATATATTGACACTTTTGGCTAATTTCAATTTTCGAAATGAAGTTCGAGCGAAATGTCAATTTTTAGGCCTTCAACTTGATTTATAAATATTCGATTGGGAGGGATTTAGGGTTCTAGGCTATATTCAAGCCCATAGACCATTTTTGAACTTTTGGATCTCAATCCTAGTCCTAGTCTTAAGTCTAGCGTTAACTCAGAGTTAAAAACTTACCCTTCGAACCTACTTTAGAGCACTTACAAATCGATTGTGGTTTCAACACCCCGGTGATTTCCTTTTTTGCCAAATATTTTTCCTGATTGTCTTTGAAAATAAAAATCCGATTTCTGCTCTGCTGGGGGTCTAAAATTAGGAGAAAACCCCAAAAATGTGAAAAATAGCCCTTTTCCGACCATTTTGAGGCATTTTCATTAGGTCAAAATCAATTTTTTGTGAATATTTAACTTTTGAAAAGGTAATTTACGAAAAGTCAAAACGTGAAATTTCAGAAAATTTTGCTTTTTTTCAGTTTAGCCCTAAAACTGACAAAAAGCGGATTTTGGAGCCCGAAAAATTGCTTGAACTTGAAATTGACCCCCGTGAGCATTATTTGGCATTTTTTCAGTTTTTAGAAATCAGGGGTCATAATATATTGACCACTTTTGGCTAATTTACAATTTTTCGAAAATTGAAGTTCGAGCGAGAATGTCAATTTTTAGGCCTTCAACTTGATTTCATCAAGTATTTCGATCTGGGAGGGATTTATGGGTTTCTAGGCTATATTTCAAGCCCTACTAGACCATTTTTGAACTTTTGGATCCTCAGATCCTAGTCCTAAGCTTAGTCTAGCGTTTAAAACTCAGAGTTAAAACTACCTTCGAACCTACTTTAGAGCACTTACAAATCGATTGTGGTTTCAAAACACCCCGGTGAATTTCCTTTTTGTGCCAAATATTTTGTCCCTGATTGTCTTTGAAAATAAAAAATGCCGATTTCTGCTCTGCTGGGGGTCTAAAATTAGGAGAAAACCCCAAAAATGTGAAAAATAGCCCTTTTCCGACCATTTTGAGGCATTTTCATTAGGTCAAAATCAATTTTTTGTGAAATATTTAACTTTTTGAAAAGGTCCAATTTACGAAAAGTCAAAAACGTGAAAATTTCAGAAATTTTGACTTTTTCAGTTTAGCCCCTAAAACTGACAAAAGGCGGATTTTGAGCCCGAAAAATTGCTTGAAACTTGAAATTAGACCCCCCGCTGAGCATTATTTGGCATTTTTCAGTTTCTTAGACAATCAGGGTCATAATATATTGACACTTTGCTATTTACAATTTTTCGAAAATTGAAGTTCGAGCCGAGAATGTCAATTTTAGGCCTTCACTTGATTTCATCAAGATTCGTCTGGAGGGATTTATGGGTCTAGGCTATATTCAAGCCCTACTAGACCATTTTTGAACTTTGGATCTCAGATCCTAGTCCTAGTCTTAAGTCTAGCGTTAAAACTCAGAGTTAAAACTCTACCCTTCGAACTACTTTAGGCACTTACAAATCGATGTGGTTTCAAACACCCCGGTGAATTTCCTTTTTGTGCCAAATATTTTGTCCCTGATTGTCTTTGAAAATAAAAAATGCCGATTTCTGCTCTGCTGGGGGTCTAAAATTAGGAGAAAACCCCAAAAATGTGAAAAATAGCCCTTTTCCGACCATTTTGAGGCATTTTCGTCAAAATTTTTTTTGAAATATTTAACTTTTTGAAAAGGTCCAATTTACGAAAAGTCAAAAACGTGAAAATTTCAGAAAATTTTGACTTTTTTTCAAGTTTTAGCCCCTAAAACTGACAAAAGGCGGATTTTGAGCCCGAAAAATTGCTTGAAACTTGAAATTAGACCCCCCGCTGAGCATTATTTGGCATTTTTCAGTTTCTTAGACAGTCTTTGAAAATAAAAAATTGACACTTTTGGCTAATTTACAATTTTTCGAAAATTGAAGTTCGAGCGAGAATGTCAATTTTTAGGCCTTCAACTTGATTTCATCAAGTATTTCGATCTGGGAGGGATTTATGGGTTTCTAGGCTATATTTCAAGCCCTACTAGACCATTTTTGAACTTTTGGATCCTCAGATCCTAAGGTCCTAAGTCTTAAGTCTAGCGTTAAAACTCAGAGTTAAAACTCTACCCTTCGAACCTACTTTAGAGCACTTACAAATCATTGTGGTTTAAAACCCCCGGTGAATTCCTTTTGTGCAAATATTTGTCCCTGATTGTCTTTGAAAATAAAAAATGCCGATTTCTGCTCTGCTGGGGGTCTAAAATTAGGAGAAAACCCCAAAAATGTGAAAAATAGCCCTTTCCGACCATTTTTGAGGCATTTTCATTAGGCAAATCAATTTTGTGATATTTACTTTTTGAAAAAGGTCCAATTTACGAAAAGTCAAAAAAAACGGAAAATTTCAGAAAATTTTGACTTTTTTTAATTTTAGCCCTAAACTGACAAAAGGGGATTTTGAGCCCGAAAAATTGTTGAACTTGAAATTAGACCCCCCGCTGAGCATTATTTGGCATTTCGTTCTTAGACATCAGGGTCATAATATTTACACTTTTGGCTAATTTACAATTTTTCGAAAATTGAAGTTCGAGCGAGAATGTCAATTTTTAGGCCTTCAACTTGATTTCATCAAGTATTTCGATCTGGGAGGGATTTATGGGTTTCTAGGCTATATTTCAAGCCCTACGACATTTTGAACTTTGGATCCTCAGATCCTAAGGTCCTAAGTCTATCTAGCGTAAAACTCAGAGTTAAAAACTCTACCCTTCGAAAATACTTTAGAGCACTTCAAATCGATTGTGGTTCAAAACACCCCCGTGAATTTCCTTTTTGTGTGCCAAAATATGCTTGCTGGGGGTCCCCTGACCATTTAAGCAAAGTGAAATATTTAACCGTACTTTTGACACCAACAATTTTGAGCCCGACTGAAACTTTAGAAAGCATTTATTATCAGGAGTCAAAAGGCTGAGAATCAATTTTTAGGCCTCACAATTTCGATTATTTATCTAGGCTATAGATCCTCAGATCGAAATCAGAGTTAAAACGGTTTCGATTGTGGTTCCAGAATATTTTGTCCCTGATTGTCAGATGCCTTAGCGCGACCACATTTTCATTAGTTCAATTGTGAATATTTTTTTTACGAACGAGTGAGAAATTTTGAAGTTTTAGCTGACACAATTGCTTGAAAAATATGAGCAAGTTTCTTAGATTCATAGACGGGAAGTTCAAAAATGCAAGGCTATAGCCCTTAGACCAATACCTCATAGGTCCTAAGTCTTAAGTCTAAAAAAAATCTACCCTTCGGGACTTAGATTGTGGTTTCATTTTCCTTTTGTGAAATTGTCTTTGAAAATAAAAATGCCGATTTCTGCTTGCTGGGGGAAAATAGGAGAAAACCCCAAAAATGTGAAAAATAGCCCTTTTCCGACCATTTTGAGGCATTTTCATTAGGTCAAAATCAATTTTTTGTGAAATATTTAACTTTTTGAAAAGGTCCAATTTACGAAAAGTCAAAAACGTGAAAATTTCAGAAAATTTTTTTTTCAAGTTTTGCCCCTAAAACTGACAAAAGGCGGATTTTGAGCCCGAAAAATTGCTTGAAACTTGAAATTAGACCCCCCGCTGAGCATTATTTGGCATTTTTCAGTTTCTTAGACAATCAGGGTCAAAATATTGACACTTTTGGCAATTTACAATTTTTCGAAAATTGAGTTCGAGCGCGAATGTCATTTTTAGGCTATTGATTTTCATCAAGTATTCGATTGGAGGGATTTATGGGTTTCTAGGCTATATTTCAAGCCCTACTAGACCATTTTTGAACTTTTGGATCCTCAGATCCTAAGGTCCTAAGTCTTAAGTCTAGCGTTAAAACTCAGAGTTAAAACTCTACCCTTCGAACCTACTTTAGAGCACTTACAAATCGATTGTGGTTTCAAAACACCCCGGTGAATTTCCTTTTTGTGCCAAATATTTTGTCCCTGATTGTAGCAAGGTACCGTACTACCAAAAAATTAAGACGGTTAAAAGTTTATTATGTCAAAAATGTGAGAATTCTTTTCACAACTTATATCATAAGATTCTGCGAAATCCGGTTTCAAATATACATGCCTATCGCGAAAACTTTGTTATTGATTTTTCACGAAGAGTGATGAAGCTGAACAATTAAATATATCAAGCAATTAAGACGTGTCAAAAATGCAAAAGTTAACATACATAGAAAAAAATAAAATCGGGAAAGTGATGGAAATCTTTCGGGAAAAACTCGATATTTTCTGTGAGACAGAACTTATAATCATATCAGGATTAGGCCTGGAACTAGTCGAAGAAGTATAACTCAAAGGAATCTCTAGAGGCTGATGATATAGCGTCGGGAAACTTTATTTAATATCTACCTGGTCTACTTCGAGGCAGTTTTGACAAAGGTATTACAGGCCCTGCAGAAACTGGGTAGACTTCAGCCGCATCACTATTGATCAAATGAGAGTTATTTTCAAATTCCTAGAAAATTTTATCTTATTTTGAGCCTTCAGCCTCCCAAATTTTACGATTGTTCCGCCGGACCTGTTTTACAAAAGTGACGATTTTTTCCCCGGCTCAAAATTAGTATTTCAGAACTAACCAGATGTCTTCGGATCTCCAGTGTAACATTTTCTTGCTCTTTTGGACCAGAATAATAATACGAACAAGCCATCTCAACTTTAAATTCTCAAGTATGTAGAATTTTACGTCAAAATTACGTGAAATTTTCCAATTCTTCGAATACAGTAATCGTAGTTAAATAAATAGTCTTTTATAGCTTTACGCAAAGAAAGCCAAGCTAAGATTCCTTTTAAATTTTATTTTACGTGTGAATGAAAGCTGCTTAATTTATGAGAATTTTGTGCTTTCGATTTTCTAACACAATCCAATGTACACTACTTTGACCACCCAAAGATCAAAGCCAAACGAATAGAATATAAAATCTAAGATCAAAAGTACAGATATATTTTTTCATCAAGATATCTTAACCACAAAACATAAGATTCATTTCAGAGCAGACAGAAAAAACCGTAAAAAAAATAACGATTTTTGAAAAGCGTTTACAGTAGCCTCGTTTTAAATATGACGAAAAAAAGAGCAAAAGAAAAAACCTCAAAAATTGATGGATGGAATTCCATATACTGTGAAACAAGAATTTTATATGGAGTGAGAGAATAAGGGTTAAAATTAGCATCGTTTTTTGAATGACCTTATCATGTAATCGCCGTAAAAGCATAGCCAATAGCGAGATTGTGTATCTGGGATTCTCTACGGCTACGGTTAAAGTGGCGAGGGAAATGGCGAGTAAGGCAAGTAATGGCGGGTGAGCAAGTTCGATATTTGACGTACGGCGGCATTATGTCGACTTTGCTGATACTGTGTTTTGGTGTTTTTCCCGTACAGAGAAAAGTAGACAACGACATGTCGCCTTTGGTAACGACCCGCATGGGCAGCCCCGCAACCGTAGCCGTAGAATATACATAATCTCTCTAATGATAAAGAGTGGACGCTCTCTAATTCGACGTTCTACGATTCTATACGTTCCATTATTCAATAGTATTGAAAGTTAACATCAACAAAAGATGACGTTCTACTATTCGGTGAAAATCCAATCTCCCTTTGAAAACCAAACAAGAGAGCATCAACTGTAAAGACTTAACCACGCATGAAAAATAAGAAAAATGGACTACTAAACTGCTTTCCAACTACAAGATAATATAAGTTATGTTCAGACCGGCAGGCCGGACCTCCGAAAATAACCCTTGAGAGATTTTTGCGAAAGATTCCTTAGAGATATTCATTCTTGACTTTTCATTGTTTTCGTATCCTTAAAGCCTCTTAAAAGGGGGAAATTCCGACCCTTAGAGAGAGAAAATGTTGACTTTTTATTGTTTCGTACCCTAGAGACTCAAATTTTACCGTCCACACATACCCAGCATAGTATATACCCAGTACTTATTTTTACCCATCAAGGACCAATCATAACCTAAGTGGACTTCCCCAATATGAAATTTCATCTAAAATATTATCAATTTGAAAAAGAATGATCAAAACATTTTATGAATAATCGGTTAAAGAAGTTCACATGCAGATTGTTGTAATTCCAACAGCTTTATCAAGAAGCATTGTTAGAGAAGATTATCAATCGTTGGAACTTCATGTTATATTTTTTATATTGTTTGAGGTTTTTCGGTCAATGTCCAAAATTTGTGCTTTTTTAGTAAAAATAAACCGTTTAGAGAGGTAAACTTATTTTGGCAAATCTTTTTCATTTTCGTCGCCTTCTCGAGAAAAAATCTTTTTTCCAGTTTGGTTTCAATCACACCAATTTAGGTAATAACCAAAAAATTTCGATAAGAGTACCTTTTCAAAAACTCAGAAAATCTCTCTAGTACTAAAATTTTCTTAAGACGCAATCAATTCTTTGACAAGTTAAAAATAAATAATTCCAACTGAAACCAATTTGAGGAAAAATTTGGCCAAAATCCCGTCACGGTTCGAAAATACGATTTCAGCCTGGGAAACTGACTTTGATTTCATCCTTGAATAAAAAAAATTGCACCCTAAAAAAACTGTCCTCAGATTTTTTGAGCAGGGAACAATAGAATTTCTATCTATCAGGGTTTCTATAGAAATTTTCATCCCCACTATATGGAAAAGTATTTCACCGGGGTCGTGAGAAAGGGATGTACTATTTGACTGAATTCATAGAAATTAACAACGTAAAAATTGATATAAATTGGACATAAAGGGTTCCAATCATACCTGCATGTATCTTTCGAGAGTTGCTGCCATTATGTTGCTGCTTAAAATCCAAATCAAACGATATGAAATTTAAACTGTTCCGTGGTTTTTTGCTTTAGATTGAAGTCCAGTCTCCAAGATAATGATCCAGTGACATTGACAATGTTATATTAACTTCGAATTGCATTTTTACTATTTTTTTAGTATTTTTTATTGCAGTACTAAACTATTTGTAAACAATTTTATACCAATCAGATTGTTTCTTTTGAATGCGGAAAACTTACTAGTACCAGAAATGCCGACAAAAAAAGGCAGCGTTCATTATATAATAGGTTCACTGTGTCTGAATAAATGGTCATGTTCACAGATATCATATTCCTTTACGCACTAGATTCACTAACAGCTCATCTTGTGAAAGCGCGCGACCAGTTTTGGAGTTATCTTGTCCGCCATGTTGTTTTCAAATTTACCTTTAGTTTGACTTTCGATCGTTCGAATTTCAAAAATATTCGACTCGCTCCATTGACGCCAAAAACTGAAAACAAGATGGCGGATTAATCAGCTCTACAACTGGACACGCATCCTTTTATATGGAAAGCTCGATCCAGTCGAGTAGTTAGAGATCAGTGATCATGTTATACGATATTGTGTTGAACTAGCGCTTACTTAAACTTTAAAAGCTAAATGCCTAGCTGGACGTCAAAAGAACGATCATTGAACGTACCTTACGTTATATGTACATCAAAAGAACGTCACGTGCAAGTAAACACCCATAAGGAACTAAACTACACACATCAAAATTTATTCTGAAGTTATGTAACAGTGAGTGCCAGAGGTCACATATCTTTTACTACATTACATGTTAACTTGATATCCAAAATTTACTAATTCCACCCTTGTGATTTTAATAATGGCTGTAGGATGGCATGATTAAGTTATTTTCACAATACACTTTTTTTTTATTAGAACTCAGTTTATAAGAACATTTAGGCTGAAATTCGTCGAAAAATTAAGCCAAATAAAATCTTTCATCGGAGTTTTTCTTTGAAAGTGGTACCCATGGTAGCACTACTCAAAGTGGGTGAAAGCGCATTTTTAAACGGAAATTAAATTGAATTATTAATCGACCTGCATCAACTACTGTCAACATTAGGGTACCATTTTTGCCAAAAGTTCTGATCAAAGATGATGGATATAGCATATAGGTCCTAAGGCAAGTAAGTGATTTTCACTCAATGTATACTTTTTCAAAGACTAAAGGAAACTATATAACAACTTTGAAAACGACATTTGCAATACACCTTTTCGACCGTAGTCGCGTGGTCAGGCGCGTGACTATTTATTATTTAATTTACCACCCTTGACCCAATCCTTTTTTTTACACTTTTTTCTATTGTCTTTAGGTGTGAAAAAAAGACTGGGACGGTTTTAGGGTGGTAAAACGCGGACAGAAAAATGCCCACGCAGCAATAGGCGGATACGGTCAAAAAGGTGTATTCGCCAATAGCTTACGTATTATTAATCTCTTTCTGAATTAAATAAAAACTTAAAAACTTGATGGAAGCAATACGCAACCGTGTAACAACACGCAAAAAAAACGAATCAAATATGTCACTTTGACAAATAAACTTCAAAAATCGTGATGGATACTTGAAATTGAAACTTCTACTTGTGAACATATCCTGCTTGCTTGCTTGCTTGCAAGAAACATTTGTCAGTTCAAAGTTGTAGTTCTATATGCCTTTTATTTGCATTTTGACAGGACTCTGTTGTTTTAACTGTCTCGCAAAATCTCACAAAATAATTCGCAGTTCTGTAGAAACCTGATGCTTTAGCTAATATGTAACCTTAAAGGTTAAGCTTCGAAAAAATCATAAATCAGGACTATCAGTAAAGATTCAATATGTATAAACAGTGCGATGTTTTTTCTTACAATTTCTCATCATCAAAACGGTCTTTGTTTATTTCAAACTCTACCTCTGAGCATGCAATTTTAACCATCTGAGTTCGGTTGGTTAGGGTAAAATAACAAAAATATTTATTAACTTTATTGTATAGATTTGTCAAAAGACTACCGACCCTAGAAAACCGAGGGGTAGATCACTCAAAATATTATCACACCCCTTCTCATAGACTCACTGGGAAAAAAGACTTCCCACTGGAAAAATTGGCAAAATTATCGTCCCCGGTGGAAAATTATCCTCCAATTTTTTTCTCCACTGAAAAAATCGAATAAACCAATCTTCACTGCAAAATATTTACTATTTTTCCATTTCCACTGAATTTTCTGACTTGAAAACAAAAGAATATCAATCCCCATCGAGCTTAGTCCGTTATTTTTATCTCCACTGGCTGAAAAAATCCTACCGGGTCTGTGAGAAGGGGGTGTATTATCGTACACGATCATAATAACCACTAACCAGTCTTACCTGGGGCACAACGAATTATTTGAGCTGCTTGTTGCGAGTTTTCATATTTGATTTACAGTGTCACATATTTGTAAAAGATTAAAACGACTGAAATACTAGCCTTTCAGACCCAAAGTCACTAATGTCAAATAAAAGTCAAAAAGTCAAAAATTCTTTGGAAATATCAAAAAGTCCAAAATTATCGTACACCAATTATAGAGTCATTTACCCCTCGGAGATAATGATGTCCTTTTTCCAGTGCAACTGAAGTACT
The DNA here is from genome assembly GCF_902728285.1 of Clytia hemisphaerica. Classification (NCBI taxonomy): domain Eukaryota; kingdom Metazoa; phylum Cnidaria; class Hydrozoa; order Leptothecata; family Clytiidae; genus Clytia; species Clytia hemisphaerica. The sequence continues at coordinate 669,575 of NW_027103648.1, read as the reverse complement.
AATATAGTCATACTAAAAACTCTATGTACGTTATTCTACAGTTCTTGCATGGTATTTCAGTTTTTTTATTTTTCATGGAATCTTTTCAAAGCGATTCAAAAGCGACTTTTTAACTATTACTTTAATATTTAAAACATTTTCAATAAACAAACTCAATTTTCCCCAACTCTTGCTCCACTCACACTTGGGGTCCTGCGTCAGACATTCTAAACTACAAATTAAGCACTACTGCACTTAATCCATTGTAACATCCTCAAAAAATTTCTTTAATACAATCGTATTAATATTGGCCGGAAAATAACTGTTTTCAGAAAGATCCGGCAGGATATTTTCTGATATAAAAATCAACAAAAGGCATATCTTTTGAATGATGCATTAAGGGTTATGTACTAGAAAAATAGAAATACCCTATTTCCTGGTCATTTTATCATAGAATATTCAATTTTGTGTATGAATTCGAGTGTGGCCCAACAAACTCATCTCGGCTGCAAAAACTGGATGTTTTTTTACCATCCATTATAACACGTTCGATGAACGTTGAAACAACGTTGTGTATAGTTGGCGTAGCTAAACTAACGGTTTTTAATCACTTTTTCTTACCTCCATCTTTTATTGAGACTTCAATCTACCTAGTTTTAATTCCACTGTTTACTTTCACTTGCTGGTTGATAATCACACTTTTTTATAAGAACAATAAGGCTCAAAACTGACAAAAACAATATGAACAGTCAATCTTCATCGAAAATTTACCAATTCTTAGCAAAAATATAGTGTAATCGACTGTATTTGGTACTTTGGTTTGATTCGATTGAGCAAAACTGCGAGAAGATCACCAAAATAAGTAGAAAAAAATCATAAATTCACAAAATACAACATGGCATCATTGCACACCCATAACCAGTACAACCGTCCAACCATAGCAAAGGAATCAATATATTTTTGTTATTTTCAAAACTCGCTAAATCACACTTAAAGGCCTTCAAGGTTTCTCGTTACTCCAAAAGACCCCTCAAATTTATTTTTTTGTTCTAATCGTTTGCTGAGAAAACATAAAGAGCCTCTCTCTCTTCTAAGAGCAAAGTGAAAAACCTTCACGTTAAACAGTTATTTAAACATAAGAGGAGACTTAAGAGGGTAGACTTCATTCTTAATCAACAAACAAACAAGTTAGACTGCTATCAAACCGTAACAAAGACTGTGATTTTCTGTTCATGACTAGACACGCTTTCAAGGCGGTTTGGCGGTAAGGCGGCTCACGCTAACGCCTTAAAAGGAGCTGTGAATAAAATACTTTAGTCGAGCCCGATTATCTCTGAAAACAACGGCTTAGCGGGTTCAGGCCTCCCACTACAAAAACCTTGACGTGGTCTGGCTTAACTTCGTATTCTAAACCTTCTAGGAGTTGAAACCTTTTCCAACCGTCAGAGCTTAAGCGTATCGGAAGAAAGTTTCTACATCTAGTGTCAGATAACTTTAAAGGATTCCCAAATATTGAATTGGTAAGACTTTTTTGACACACTTGAAGCCTAGTACTAAAGGTATAGGAAGATTTGATACAGTGGAGTCTCTTTAACTCGAACATGCACGGATGCAAATTTGTTCGAGCTTAAGGAGATTTCGAGTTATAGAGTAAGATTCATTAGGTATTGTTAACTGAAGGATCCAGAAAGATCGTTCGAATTTAGAAGACATTCGAGTTCTAGAGGTTCGAGTTAAGAGACTCAATTGTATTAGAAAAGTTTGAATTACATACTTTGGGCTGAGAGAGCGAGTGGCCTTATCTCCCTATCTAAGAATACTAGGCCTTAGACCCGCTTTACGTGTTCAAGCATTACGTCTTTTCAATACACCTTTTCGACCGTAGCCGCCAATTGCCGCGCGGGCATTATTTTGTCTTTTTTCGGGCCGAAAGATAATAAAAAAAGTGTAAAAAAAGGATTGGATCGATTTTAGGGTGGTAAACTAAATAATAAAGTGGCACGCGCCTAACCGCGCGACTACGGTCAAAAAGGAGTTTAACGATAGTTAACGCGCTCCCCGGTGTAACATTTTTCTGGTCAACTTCAAGGGAAGGAGTATGATGACAAAGATTTTTAAAAGGTAACAGAGTTTACCCAACAAAAAACTTTTCTTAAAAGTATTGATCAATGAATTCTTAAGTAAACTTTTGTAAGATTCCTTTGTATAAGATTCTGAAAACAAAAAGGTATATCAGGAACATTTAAAAGATTAAAACCTCATATCGTATGTTCACGTTTCTTAGCTTAAGAATTTATTCATGATTACATATAAATTCTTTTCACGCGACCATGAAAATCTTTATTGATTTTTAAATCAGGAAGTTTCAAAACATTAACACTAACTCTGTGACATCATTATAAACGCTTGTTTTCGTCCTAGATCACAACTTTAGGCCTGACATTTTTCACAGTAAATTCTTACGGCCGAATTGAGTTTGAATAAAAGATGAAGGGTCGAAATTGTATTTCTGAAGGTAGATCTATAGCCTAAAATTATGCGGTTTTAGAGCATAATACCTAAAAGTATTTCCAAGAATCACTAACGGGAAATAGGTATTCATTAGGCACCTGAGAGTAGCCCATATTTCTTTAAACCAGCTATACTAATATCAGCTGTTTGCCAGCAAAATATATTTCTACTAAACCTATGTGAAAGTCCGAAGAAATTCGAAGGACTTTCATCCAAATTAAGTCTTAGTTTGTTTGGCTTTGATACCTTGAAGATAGGGTTATTATAATTTCGGAAAATTGCATAGATTCACAGCGCTGCAAAAGGCCACAACTTTAGTGCTGTCAAATTTAGCAACGTTGTCAGATTTCGCAGCTTTTCCGTTGTCAAATTTGAAAACGCCTGTCTTTTTGAACAAAGAACGGGGTGGCAGGGTGGTGAACGGAATCATGTGTACTTTGCAGAACGTTTTGGAATACTGCAGCTTTGCGGAACTAACCATTTTGCCGAACTGTTATAAAATAAAACACTTACGTTAAGGAGTGCTTGGAACTTTTGGTTGTGTAAAACAGAATTCAGCTTAGATAGATTTCTACTGACAGCCAAGTTTTCATTGGAGGAAACTGAATCAAACAGATTTGTAATCACATCCTTCACTGTATCGAAGCATTCTAAAATCATACAACGTTTTTATATAAGAACATAAACTTCGATGGCAAAAATATAACGATCAAAGAGCAATTTAAAACTTTGGGGACTCTAAAACTAAAATTTCTAGTGAAAATAAGATCCAAATAAAAATTTTTAGGCTTGAAACTCAAGAGAATATAAGAACATCCGAAAACGTGTACAAGAGATTATAAATTGCAGGGGGACAACCGTAAAAGTGGGGAGGCTGAAGTCTGAGTCCGGTCTCTACGCTTCCGCCGGGCCTGAATATTGATACGTCGAAATCTAAAGGGAAAAATCTCAATCTCGTAATTTTATGTACAAGCTAATGTTTTAAAATAAATGAACAATTTAAAAGAAAATCGTTTAAATTTTGATTCGTACCCATGGTCTCACTGTCGGCTGGACCCTAAAAAGTAAAAAAAAATCATAAAACTATGGAAGATAAGTTTAACCTACAAAGGGCTAGACAGGGAAAGTTTACCCTTAAAAGGGCTATACAGGAACGCTAGAATTCAGCTGTCCTTTTTCTTTACTAAAGACTTTTTGGCTGAAAAACAGTCCGACTTTTTCACATGCTTTCCATTTATAAGAATCTTGCGTGAAAAATTCAAAACCACTTTCTTCTCAAAATCCCACTACAACATTGAAATCAAAAAATTATTTGACGAGTAATAAATTCGACTAAAGGCTGGTGTCCACTTTCGTGCGAAGCGCGCGAAAGATTTTTTTTTAAACGTTTTTGCCTGAAGAAAAGATTGCGTCATAAAAAAGTTTCGCTGGTTCCCAATGTTCCTAAACCTCGTGGGACACTCCAATGCAAAGGATTAGACCCATTAAAGTCCAGCGAAAGGGCTAGAACCGACGAATTTTCACTAAAATCAATTTTGACTAATGGAATTGCTTCTTTTTTTAATCAACCAATGACGTTACAAATAACGTGAAAAGTTTCGCGCGCTTCGCGCGAAAGTGGACACCGGCCTTAAGATGACTAATGAAATAATATTTTTTTGACATCCAAATAAAAACAACGTCATTAAAATTAGGATTAATTAAAAAAGACAAAACAATTTGATAATGAGACAATAGACGATTGATTTTTCAAATAACCACAAAGCAATTTATGGTTAAGCGCGTGTCTGGCCTCGTTTTTGGCACTCTATAACAATCATAACAATGAGTTGGCGTGGATAATACTGGATGAAACTTTCCGTCCTCGCCACCCTCGCAAAGTCTTTTAGTAGCAACTTTTATTACTGAGGAAATTTGACTTCCAACTTTGAGCAAATTTTCGGCAAACCACTACACTACTGATGGTAGGTGCTCCCGAGGGGGGGGGTACTTAGGCAAAAATAGGTGCTGGGTATGTGCGGACGGTAAGGGTCGGGTTTTTCACCTTTCAAAGTCTCTCTAAGGCTTACAAAAATCAGGAAATTTCAAAGTAGTCTCTCTAAGGGTGGGAAAAAAATCACGATTTTTAGAAAAAATTTTGATTTTGAGAGAAAAAATTACAAAAAATCTCACTAAGGGTAGGAAATTTTTGAAAATCAGAGAAAATTTTTCGAAAAAGTCTCTCTAAGGGTCACTTTTTCACTAAAATTTGGTCTCTCTAAGGGTCGGTTTTCGGAGGTCCCGTCTGCACATACCCCTCATTCACCAACCCTAGTACCCCCCCCCCGGGTAGGTGCTATCTACCATTAGAGGGATAGTAAAACGTGGAAAATAATGATATAATACGCGGAATTTCATCCAATCTCATGCCAGTTATCTCGGAAGAGATAGCTTAAAGATTTCGGAAAAGTGGCAAGAATCTTAGTGTGGAAATGGAAATCTTATACAGGGTGTCCCTAATTAAAGTATCCAGTCGAAACACAACTATGAGTAGAAAGTTTTATGTGTGTGTTCACAAAATTCTATTTTAAGCTCTCCCTCTTTTTCTTTGTCATTACGATTAATTTATATGTTGTAACTACCTTTTGTAATAAGCCTGTGTGATGGAGAACGTTCTTATATTTTAGCGATAACACACACAAACTTTTCTACTCAATCGCATGTTCAGACTCGATACTTTAATTAGGGACACCCTGTACAAAAGGACTGTACGCCTTTACATAAATTACTTTGAGTGCAACGACTGCCTCGTTTTGAAACCATCACCAAAGTGATTAAATCCCTTGAGTCTTCATGTGTCGCTTTTATGGCTGCGTTTAGACCAACTGGCACTTTGTAATTTGGCATTTGCTCATGAGTGAGTCGATTTTAATAGCTTTTCCATTGAATTTTCTGTCATGGCATTTAAGGAATCGTCTTTTTAGAGTCATTACTGAAAAGGTGATTCCTTCAAGTTCAACTTTGACAGATCAAACAATGAAAAGCATGGAATTTCTCAAGAACTGCAGTCATTAAGACTGAACCTTTTTGCCGTAGGGCTAGGCTATGGCAAATCTTGCAAATTTTACAATCTATAGAAAGAACTGAATAAAAAACGTGCAAATACTTTAAAAAATCAAAAATATCATTTTTTCTCTTTGTTTTGGTTCCTTTGTTTGATTTGAAATGCCAGAAAAGGGGATTCCTTTGCTCAAAATGGCATTTCAAATGCCAACGAAATGCCAACACGCTGTCATCATTAGGCGTTTGACAAACCGAACAATTGCGCGGAACAGTAGAATTGAAAAGAATACTGCAAGCAATTACAAATGCCAGGCTGGTCTAAACGCAGCCTATAAATGGATGAAACCTCAATACAAATCAATGGATGAAACCTCAATACAAATCTTATACAAAAGGACGGTATTCAACGTACTATCAAACAATAAACAAAAACATTGACATACCTGTTGACGAGCATCGTTGAATTCCTCGATCAGATTCTAAAACAAGAAATAAAAAACATCAGCAAAATAATAGAACAGTGCGATCATTTCACACTAACCAACGCCGGATTGAAAGTAAAATCTATCGCTAGTGTAGTACTATAGTTTAAATTCGTCAATCCAAAAGCGGCGCAAATCTTCAGGTTTCAGTTGTTTTTTGCATGACAAAGTTTGAAGATTTCACTCTAGTCCTTCCGGCTTTGAACTCAATAATCATAACTGTATCGTTTCATATTAGTAAGTCAGTCTTATCATACTGAGAAGGAGGTTCACTTAAGCACTGCTATCAATTAAATCTCTACGTGAACAGAGCTTCAGGTATTTATTACGCACGTTTTTTATAAGAACATCCAAAATATTTGAAGCCTTCGGATGTTTTTGACTTTTTTGATTTCAAGCCTAAAAATTTTCTTAAAATGTTCTTTTTCGCCACTTTGAGAGTATTTTTGTTCATTTTCTTAAGAAATTGGCCACAAAGCCTTAAAATGTTCTTAACTTGTTCTTAGCATTTTGGCCATTGAAGCTTTATGTTCTTTTTTTTTTCTCATAAAAAAACGTGTAATTAATCAACAGCATATGGGCGGTATCTCATAAATTCTTCAAGAAGAAAAACAACAAGTTGGCTTAAGTTTGAATTAAAGAGATACTTTGATACTTCATTAAAAGACACATTAGAATTAGTGATTCCAGCTGACTCGATAGCAGCTAAAATTCATGGAGTAGAAACCTGGATAGATTCACTAACCCATTTAGTGTCATTGTCATCATGCGAAGTCGGCCAGTTTTTTTCGGTCCTAGGAGTTTGTTTCGGAACCCATGTCTTTCTACCCCACCCGAATGAAAAAGACAGGGAGGGGATCCATGTAAAAACATGAAATTTGGCCAACTTGTTCTGAAATTACGAGCTTTTTAAGTTTTTACGTCATCAAAAATTCTGCATTCATAACTTTTGATAGGAACATATTCAAGCCATGTTTTATACATCAATTTTCATCAGAATTTCATGCTTTCTGCCCAATCATATGATGACGTCATCTGGCAGATAGCCAGATTATGTTTTTATGAGATAACAGTCTTCACTAGTTAAGGGTACATTAAATTCGGAGTAATAAGAATGCCTTTCTAAGGGTACCAAAATCACCGTCTAACTCTCAAGTTACAAACTTATCAGTTTGAAATTTTCACACATTTTACAAAAAATGCTGCACGCTGGAAAGTTCAAAGAAAAAGTTTTTCTTACCTTGACTGTCATCCTGCTAACCTGCTTTGCCCCTCTCAAAAACACACAACTACCTTCAAAATGTTAATTTTTGATGACACAGAAAAGTTTTTTATACTTAGTAATGTGTATACGATTTCCTCAATTTCCGTTGGTTGTAAAATTACCAGGATAATTTTTCAATTAAATTCATTGTTCCGAAAATACAAATTAAGAAGTTTGTTTTTGATAAGAACTGAGAATAAAATTAGGTTCTTATGAAAATAATGGAATCGCTTAAGACTAGATACAAGTTAAGTAAGTATGTTAGTTTGCAACTTTAGTCAACGGCAACACGGCAACCCATAGGTTCCGGCTATTGCTTTAGCTGTCTACCCGAGAACGTAAGGCGAGGGCATCTTTCCACTTACCCCTTACCCATCTGTTTAGTTGCTAAGCATCAAACAGAGAGGTATCAAGTACCATTTTGTACAAAGTGCAAAGTTTTTGATATGATCCGGCCCGGGGTTCAGCCCTAGATCATAGACTAATACAGGAAAGGATCAAATCAAAAGTTTATCATTTTAGTTCTTACAAAGACACGTTAGCTCAAATTTTGATTAATGACATTTACAAATTGCTCGATTAATTAAGAAAAAACGCTAATGTTAGTTTTAAGAAGGTCAGTTGTCTGAAAAAATAATTAATGATCGCAATTTACGATGACCAAAATTTATTTACGGCAATTATATCATAAGTATAAGTTTGAAGAACCACATGTAAAGGCAGAAATTGATGAGGGACTGTACTTACTAGATCATGATGAAACTTGACGGTCTGTGGATGACCTAAAATACAAAATAAAATCACTATAGAGTAACTCAATCGAATAAAAGCTCGAACTCAACCTCATTTCCCGGGGGGGGCACTCGATTTCTAAACGACGAAATGTCCCAAAAAATTGCCCTTCAAAATCGGACCCTTACAGTGTAGCTCTTGAGCAGTGAAAAGTTACCCTTACAGTGCATTTTACCAAAAGTCTCTGACCCTTACAGTGCAGTTTGTTTTAAAATCTTATTTTTGATGAAGCAACCTGAAAATTAGCCTGTCAACACAATGCTCAAAACAAATCAAAATGGGTGCGAGTCAAAGCTATAAAGATATATCAGATTTTTACTCTCACACTTGCAACTCAGCAGCCCCGAACACACCCATACAGTGTATCCAGCTAAAATAAAACTCTTGTAGTGCATTTTATGAAAAGTACACCCTTACAGTGCATTTCCAGGGTATCGTAGGTCGGACCATATGACTCAACCTCGTGTATCCCAGCCTTTATTTACGTTACTGATAAACGCCAATCAGGCAGTAAACCTCTATATGTTATGTTTTCAAAAATAACATTTGTTACCGTATTCATGTGAGTCCATCTTTTACCAAAATATATCAAAGTATAACATTTTCTCCATAAAATATTATAAAATTTAGAAAGAAATACAGTAGTGATAAGTTTACAGGCCATTTTCCTTTTTTCACACTGTTGAAATGAATTGGACTCCATGTGTGAAGTTTATTTTAAGGGGCACAATGAAGAAACAATATCTTGAAAGGAGTACCAAAGGAGAATAATGAATAGTGGTTTTAACGAAGCCACAGAACATGAAAAAATTTAATTATTCAAGAACAGTCAAGAGGTACTGTAGACATTTTTTATAAGAATAAACTATATAAAACATAAAGGCTTCAATGAACTAAATATTAAGAATATTTCAAGGCTTTGCAGACTCTATAATATCCACTTTCTCAAAAAAATACTCACAAAATATTGAAATTGATTGTAAAATTGTGTGCACCCTTTCTTTTATTGTTAGATGTAAGAGGCAACATCAAGGAGTTTTGAAGCAGCGTATGGATGTTTGGAGATGCTCCCAATATTTTGGTTGTAAGCCCAACAATATTCACAAAGTGTTCTTAATTTCAAAATTTGGATAGTACTTTGGACTAATTTACTAAAGCTAACAAAGATATTCCATAAGGGCCCCCGTTTAATGTTTACAAAGCCTTAAGAAGTGTATTGTTCTTTCTACTTTGTTCTTATCATTAGAAACGTGTAATATTTCGATATATTACATTGACTCTTATGAAAAATAATAAGTAAGAAATTGATGATGAAATGTAAAAAGTGAATTGAACATTGAACAGAAAGAAGAGAAAGGAAAAAATTTACACCAATTCTACCATAAATATTTCAGATGGATATAAGTTACTGTAGTAGTTACACGGTCTTCTCGAGGTGGGATACGGGATATACGGTTATTAAAAACCGTATTGGTGGCGAGGCTTGCCGAGTTAATGCAAGGAAGACAGATACGGTTTATATCCCACCTCCACGTGATGTCTTTCGACCAATGAAATCGCTAGGATCTTACTGATGCGGGATTAACTCTTGTATCAGTTATTATTTGAGTCGCAGGTAACAGAGCTCATATTATTATAGCCTGTAGGAAAAACAACAATGCTCCCTGATGAGGATTCACCTTCACCCGGGGTTGTGAGCTGAGACAGGGGTGTACCGCCCGACTTTCGACCCTCAGCCCTTAATAAAGGAGTAAAAAGGAAAATTTTGTGAACTTTACTAACTACCCTTATTGGGACTAACTTGGGACTGAAGTTTAATTTTCTGATTTTACAACCCTTAAAGGGACTGCCAGGTTCCAAAAGACACCCTTAAGGGTGGCACAAACCCGTACCCTTTACGTGCCTAAGTACCCCCAGGGGGTACCGGGGGCCTTGCAATGTCAGATAAATTGATATTCTCGTTGCAAAAGCATCCACAAGCAAAGATATGGTTTCACCTTCTTTCTAATTCGAACTTCAAAACTTCAAAAGGAAAGTGGTATGAAATACTCCCTCTACACATTTTTTATAAGAACATCCAAAGTTTTTGAAGCCTTTGGATGTTCTTATTTTGTTCTTATTTTCACCATTTTGTAAGTATTTTTGTCCAATTTCCTAAGGGGTGTCCAATTGGGTATTTTCGAGTCCACGAATCCTTAAAATTTTCTTATTTGTTCTTATAATGTTCTTATATAGTTTATTCTTATAAAAAAGCATGTAATTAGAATCTTTCTCTCTAATTCGAAAAAGATTCTTTTCCCATTAAGAATCAAATAAGAGAATCAACACTGTATGAACACTTACTTGGTTTCTGTAACGGGGGCGATTCAAGAAACACTCAAACTGACTTTTGAAATATAGCAAATTACCTTTATTTATATTGCAACGTCTCATGCCTTCTTCAAAACAAAGATCCTAAAAACAAACAAACAAAGTAAAAGCCACCACTCCAAGAGCTACTGAGACTTCGATATGAGGTATGACCACTCCCAATCCGGAAACTCCAGTGGCGGATCTAAGGGAGTTTTTAACTTTATGACGGAGATTCCTTATAAGGAAACTCTCCATCGTAAATTCTGAAACGCATCAGATCCATCACTGAAGTTAGGATATTCTGTACATGGATACACGTTTTTAAATTCAGTCCGATTAACCGATTCAATTTGTACCAAGTCTCTCAACAAGCTCTTAAAAACAAGATAAAATCCACATTTTAAGACTGTGTGAGAGACATTGAAAAATCAAGTCTCTGTCTGTGTTGAAAGAAAGATGCATCAGTTAAAGTACACATGCCAGACCAAAATAAAAAAGACAATGTTTTAGTACACGTTTTTTTATGTTTTTTTATAAGAACAAACTATATAAGAACATAAGGCCTTCGATGGCCAAAATGTTAAGAACAAGTTAAGAACATTTTAAGGCTTCGCGGACTCAAAAACAGCCAATTTCTTAGGAAAATAGATAAAAATGGTCACAAAACGGTGAAATTAAATACATTTTAAAAACATTTTTAGGCTTAAAACCCAAAAAGCTAAGAAAATCCGAAGGCTAAAAAAACTTTGGATGTTCTTATAAAAAAACGTGTAGTATTAATATTTGTCTAATATAATTATTTGTTTAATCCTTCTTTGAGGCAGAGGTATCGCTAAAAAGCCGACGTGAATTTTTCCGAAACCACAATCAATTCTATTTGAATACCATTTCATACCTTTAAACTTTCCCCGAAAGAATCATAAAACATTTACGTGTATATTAATGATACGGTGCCACTTAGAAACATTTCTCATAAAATTGAAACGTTTCAAAACATGAAATGTAGAATCATTTAGTAAAATTAAAGCATTTGTGTAAATGTGAATAAGATTTCTTCGAAATTTTGATGACGTCAGCAGAAAGAAAAAAGGAAAAATCCTATTTTTTGCTGACATAATCAGAATTTCGAAAAAAATTTCTTTTTCAAATGATCGACTTTAGCTCACTTTAGCTTACATCTTTGGTGAAAGTTTGAAGACGATTGGATAATCAACCCTTGAGAAATTCAATTTTTAGTTTTTATGGCGTCATCGATCATGATGTCATAATCAGTTTTTGTGGTTTTTCGCAAAAATCGGCGAAAAAACAATTAGGTTGCACATCAGGTTAGAAACTACATCACAATACCCTTCATGTTCAGTCATTTGTTTGATAATTTTCTGTCGGCTAAACCTGTCTATTCAGGAGACAAGAGTAGCTTTGCTACCATTTTTGGGTTCAAAAAAATTCAAAAGCCATAAGGGTCGATGATCACGGGATCATCTTAGTCACCTTTTAATATTTTAGGGGCTGAATCCAGCATGGATTTAGAAAAGTATAAGGCCTCTCACAGTGAAGAATAAAATCTAAGCATGATTTATTCATCGGAAACGATTTTTACAGATGGAGTAGAAACTAATGGGTTCATCTATGATGCTGGGGTGTCAAACCAGGTTGGTGTTTATGAACAAGAATTTGACACGGCTAGGGATATACTCGTAGTAGAGAGGTCAAAATACCAGTAGTACTTCGAAGGGCCATAAGTTTTGATACAAAAATGTTTGCTTTTTATTGCATTTTTTAAATCTACGTGAAATTCTGAATCAATTGGTATACAACTTGAGGGTATTTAAAACAAAACTTAGGCCACAGGAGCCTCTGAAAAGTCGAACTTTAGATAAAATATCAAGAAGTTAAAAGTCCCGGGGTGGGTACTACCCTTGTCGACCGACGGGGGTGCTCCGCTGAGATCTGAAAATGGACCCTACGTGGGACTCAAAATTTGCGAAAAAATTCCAAAATGTTCTCAAATTTTCTACTTTTTCCCCAAACTTTCCAAAAATAGGCACCCTACGAGGGACTGATTTTTCTATTTCGGTGTTTTTGCGACCCTACCTGGGACTCGTAGAGGTTAAAAAAGGTACCCTGACCAGCGGAGCATCCCCGTAGCCCATCTTGCCCTAGTACCCCCCCCCCCCCGGGTTAAAAGTGCTAGGTAGTGGACGTGTTTAAATATCCAACTTTGTTTGATCTATTTATCACAACGATTGAATATATTGTTTCAATGCCTTGGACCATGTATTATGTTCATGATAACTCTTTACTTTATTCCAGAATTGTAGTCCTCCTGGTATTCCTAATAAAGTCTTTTTAACTCAAACCTTTATAACTCGCATGTCTCCTTAACTCGAACAAGTTTTCTGGTCTCTTTAGCCAACAATGCCTTATAAAACTTACTTCATAACACCAAATTTACTTACATTAAAATCATCAACGCCCGTCACAACACCTGTCATGGTGGCCACCAAAATACATCTAACCATAACACCCAAGAAAATCCAAATGCAAAGCGATGAGTCACTCGATCGGATTCTCCCTCATAACCGACAGTCGTCATGGAAACAATATAGACTAAAACCTGTTCCTAAAGCAAATGATCGAGGTCCGAAACCTTTTTGTGCCAACTTCCAACAATAACAACAAAGACTTGTCAAATAAGATCAAAAAAGGCAAATGCCCATTAAATCACTTGTTACCTAATTAATGAAAAACGAAAAGCACATGGAAAATGGATCAACTCTCTACATGATGAAGACACTGAAAGATATAGAAGAGAGTATGTAATAAGCCGTAATATCGCCAAAAGAGCCCTGACTCGATCCAAAAGAGAATTCGAAAAAAAGATCAGCGAACAGTCCAAAACGAACCCAAAAAGATTTTGGAAATACATACTAACCTCAAGGCAAAATCTGGAATCTACCCTCTGCTTGAGAATCCAAATGACGAAAACTCCATTAAGTATGACGATAAAAGTAAAGCTGGCATCCTCCAGAACCAATTCTGCAGTGTTTTTACACGTGAGCCACTCGAGGAGCTCCCTGAATTTGATTCTAGGACGGATAAAGAGGTTGAGATCAACATACTCACTGAAACTATAAGGAAAGAATTGAAAAAGTTAAATCCGAATAAATCCCTTGGCCCAGATGAGCTTCGCCCAAGGATGCTCAAGGAGCTTGCTGAATACATCGCAGAACCGATTTTCCTGATAATGACAAAATCTTTCAATGAGAGTTGTCTTCCGAAGGACTGGAAACTTGCAAAAGTATCATCTGTCTATAAAAAAGAAAACAGAAATATAGAAGAAAATTATCGTCCAATTAGTTTAACATCTATGGTTTGCCGAATAATGGAAAAGATCTTCAAAACCCATATTATGACATATCTTGATCAAGAGAAATTACTATCTAGCAAACAAAATGGCTTCATCAACCACCGGTCAACTGTAACACAATTACTAAACTACCTAGATGCTTGTACCGAAGATATTGGAAACGGTAAAGCCGTACTCTTGTCTCCCGAATAGACGTCCCCCCGCTAATTTGTTAAGAGAAAAAAATCCACCCCCCCCGCTCTTATCAAGACCCCCCGCTAATTAAATTCGAATAATTCAATATTTTATTACAGTGCAGATAGACCTTAAACTTGTTAAAATTTTCCTTTTTGTTAGTTATTGGTCCTTATTTTACGTGTTCATTTGTTAAAGTTTCTTTTTTGTTGTTGAAATTGATATCAGTTAAAAAAAATTCTGTCTTCAAATTACCCCCCCCCTCTTATTCCACCCACCCCGCTTATTAGAATTTAGAAAATTTTCCTACCCCCCTGCTTGTTCAGACCCCCCCCGTCTATTTGGAAGACAAGAGTAGACGCAATATATTTTGACTTTGCAAAAGCATTCGACTCGGTTCCTCATCAACGGCTCCTAATCAAACTAGAAGCATATGGGATAAAAACAAGTTGCTTGAACGGATCAAACACTTCCTGAGGGATCGTTCCCATATTGATTCGCCTTCAAAAGTAGTCAACTCATCCTCAGTTCAAGAATTTAAAGAGACCCTTAGTGTGGCCTGGAAAGCTAAAAAGTTTGAATATGATTGAAAGTGTCACTATTGTTGCATACCTGTCTATATTATAACAATGTAAATAATTAAGCCAAAATGTATGAGCGATTCATAGAGGCCCCATGTGTCCGCACAGTGGCCTGCGAATTTGTGGGAAATAATTGTTTTTACGTTTTGACTATGTTCGATAATCTTTAAAGCAAGGCAGAAAAGTACTACAATCATGGACAGAATATTTGAGACAAAGGGGATTTCCCGGCGAAATTTTGAACACCACAAATGATTTTTAAGCGCCTTAAACTACAGTTGGAAAGTAGAGTTTCAGCTCTGAGTTTTAACCTGAGACTTAAGACTTAGGTCCTTAGTATCTCAGGATTTAAAAGCTCAAATTTGCTCGAATAAGACTTGGAATAGCATAGAAGCCATCGAACCTTTCTAAAATCGAAATATTCAATGAAAGAAAGTGGAAGTGCTCTAAAATAATTCTCGCCCGAAATTTAAATTATAAAAAACGTTAAAGGCACACAACATTTTTTCAACGTTTTTCTAACGTCCACAACGTCCATATAACGTTAGATGAACGATGAAACAACATTGTGTGTCAGCTGGGTTAACAGTTTGAGATGGTCCAGATGATCTTACACGCTTTTTTTTTTATAAGAATGGTGTAAATCCATTTCATCATGGATATTCTTAACTTTTTTGGAAAAATCATCCTAAAATATTCTTACAGCATTCTTAGGTTATGATCCTAATTCAGACTAGATTTAACATTTAGTACATACGTCTCAAAATTCCATGATGGTGATATTCTTAGCATATTCTTAATTTTTTGGCCATTTTCATCATGGACATTCTTATAAAGTGTATTCTTATAAAAAAAAAAGCGTGTATTCGGTATAGTGAAATTATGTCACGGCGAACGATTACTGCAATCTCTGTCAAAATCATAAAATGTGTCATGATTGAAAAACTGTTTTATCATCACTACCCCCGTTTTTAGTTATAATTTGATCTATTAGAGATTTGATATTTCACAGAAAAGTGCTACATAGGGGTATTTCGGGTCCCATATCTTCCCAAGGACTTTTCCGTTTGCCTTGAAATTTGAACACCTTCTTAACCTAAGGTTGATCTACCACTGCTGTAAAAATGAACGTTGTAGCAGAAGTAGAAAAAAAGCTCAATCTTTTGCAATCGCAAATTTAACCGCTAAAAATCGCGAATTTTTCAACCAAAAATACATTGAAATATAGCGCTTTTGATTCTCATTCTCTAAAACAAGCAATAAAAAATTTCGCAATTATATTTGACTATCAAAAGTTACAGGTATTCTTGTTTAAATTGCCAATTATATCAGGATAGACTTTAATTTACATTTAAAGCAAATATCTTCCAGTTTTGTTTATTTTACTACTGCTTCAATTTATTAGGTTCAAAATATTTTGCAATCAATCATTAAATTTTCAAATCAATTATTTTTCCTTAATCGAAAAATTTTTTTTGAAAGAATAATTTAATTGACTGTATTAACTTCAACTCAAACTTCAAAATGTTTTTGAGCCTCTTACCTACATTTTTTTGTATTTCCATTCCATTACATCATAGTCCTCCCCTAATTTGTGAACCTGTTGGCGTTGAGAGGGAGCTTGATTGCAACTTGTTTGGTCTTTGTGTCCCCCTGCTTCTTGGGTAAACTAAGTAACGCCGTCCAAATTTACTGTATTTTTCTGCACCTTTAGCACCTATTAAAACATGTTGTTATATAAAAATTAAAACATGTTGTCAAAAAGAAGTACTGTGACATGCAAATTGCGGTAATAATTAATAAACGCCTGGGCCGCTAAAACGAAGTAATACAGTGTAGGCTAATGTAGAGGGGCATACAGGGGTTCTATTTCCGTACGCCCTCTAATGTGAGTTTGGAAAAAAGTTTAGATTCCACTTTAAATCGCTGGGAAGAATACAATTACCCGTTTCTAGGAAAAGATAATGTTGTTAAAAGATGTAAAGATGGCGGAGAAAATTCAGGAAAATCTATGAAAACAACCGAATTCAGCATCGATTTACGACCTTTGCAGCCCATCTGAATGTGTTACAAGTGAAGAAGGAAGATCCAAAGACACACTTGAATGTAAAAAGTGCAATCGAATCGTACACTACATTTGTTCAAAGCTCCCCATCTATCAAATCCAGTTATGTTTAACATACAAATCGAGAGCTTTTGTCTGTCAAAACTGTGTCGTGATCACCCCTGATCTATTGGAACGGGTCAATTCATGTGAAACATCAACAGTTTCAGGATTCCGAAAGGAGATAAAAGCTTGCGAAAATATAATGAAAGCCCAGGACGTAGAAATCACTCAAAAGTCCAAAGACGTTAATACAATGATCAGCGAAATAAAGGATAGCTTTGAGACCATAGAATGGAAACGATCGAAAAGAAGATGGAAGACATCATTGAGAAGAAAGGAGAAAATAGATCACAAAGCTACGCAGCAGTCGCGTCGAGGGAAATCGAGAAAAACATAGAAAACGTACTTCGAAGGGAAAAACAGGAGGAACGACAGATTCAATCCACGGCGTGCAATCTAATTCTTCATGGTGTTGACGAATCCACTGAAGATTCAGAGGAGTCAACCAAAATCTACGACGAAGAATATCTAAATGAAAAAGTCTTACCTAAGAAACTAAGCTTAAGGAATATAAAGATTGAAGAAACTCAAAGAATCGGAAAATTTTCGAAGGAAAAGGAAGATGAAAAACGCTATCGACCAATAAAAGTCCGATTTGCAAACGAAGAAGACAAAAATACAGTGTTAAGAGCAATCACTAAAGGAGAAAGATTGCCTTTCCGTGTGACAGAAGATCTTACGAAAAGTGAAAGGAAGACAATCAAAGAGTGGTGTATGAAAGCCCAAGAAATGAACACGTCACTAAAGGATGCAAACTTTAAATTCAAAGTCAGGGGGAGCCCTAGGAAAAAACTCTATCTTAAGAAAATTGTAAACCGAACAAAGAGCGGTTCATAGAGGCCCATGTGCTCACACGGTGGCCTTCGAACTTGTATAGCATTATTATAAACTGGACTTAAAGTTAAATGAAAATTTGTAGACAAATTGCTTTGAGTATTAACCATTAGTTTTATTTATACTGAGACGATTAATTTATCTGAGACAAGCAATTTAGAAACGAGTATTATGGAGGAGTGTACTTTCTATTCATGTTTCAATGAATAGGATCTCTAGGATCTCCTCCACAGATCACATTTTACCCCGGGGTTTGCGGACTGACGGTATGTGCGGGCCAAAATTGGCTTTTAAAATTGCACCCTTACAGTGCAGCAAAAATCAGTGAAAATCATACCCTTAGAGTGCATTTTCTCCCAAATTTTCGATCCCTTTCGTGCAAAACATTGTCAAAATTCTAGCATTTTTAGTCAAAATATCTAGATTTTTCAGGAATTTTCTGAAATTTCTACCCTTACAGTGCAGACCCTTACAGTGCATTTTAAACATATTGGAAAAGGTACCCTTAGGACCTGCACATACCCGTCGGTACTTTTGCCCAGCTGCCCCCCCCCCTGGGCATTTTACAAACTACTCCTCTCGTATAAATGGAACTATTATCTTCTCAAATCGTTTTTATTGCTTGACAAATCATTTGAGATGAGTTGAACTTTGCGCCAAGGAGATAACAAGCATTAATTATTTTTCTCTTTTTTTTTTTATTTTTTTGAGTTCTATACTTCCCTATAAAAGCGTATAAACTAGATTAAATTATCTATTCGAAACGACAGAGACTGTCATCACATGATAAAGATAGACATCTCTAGTTCATTTTTGATCTGATAATACCACGCAAAGTAATAAATACAATTTTCAAGGTATTTATATAAATGACATCTCTAGTTCCTAAATGATCAAAATAACAAAATAGTCTAAAATGTTAGCGAAGAGAAAGTGATTGAAACCTGGAGACTCAACAGTTTATTGTGGCATTTTCTACGAAACTTCATTTCAAAAGAATAAGAATGGCCGATGGTATGAGAAAATCTTGACGATTGTTTTAACACAAGCAACATTAACCACGCGTTTGATAATGAATCAATCACCACGGTACTGTAACCGCTGTGGAGGCCGCTACTATGTGCCGGATTCATTAAGAGTAACAGCTTTAACGTTTAACTGCTACAGCTGCAATCAAGAAGGTCTAGATTACCATAGAAGATTTCCAAATTTATCTGGTTCAGCTTGGAGTGGACAAAGTAATGGTGGTCTTCGAAATGATTACCGACCAAAGATTGAAATCTGGTCTATTGAATCAACAGGAACGCCATACAAGATTTGTTCTTTTAAGACTGGTTCAAAGAGTAACATTTTAGACGTTAGAAATGAGGTTTCCAGAATAACCGGAATCTCTCTTAAAGATCATAGACTGTACCATTACAATAGAAATCTTTCCACTGATCGAAGTCAAATCAAGGGAAATCTCTTGAGTGATTGGGAGCCAGTACACAAGTATTACATCAATGTAGACAAGTTTATAATGGTTGTGGAACTCAAGGCCAAGATTAAAATCATGTCTATTAAAAACTCGGAAGAAATTTGCTCTTTTGAAATTGATAAGTCCAGCAAAATTAGACATGTTAAAGAAATGGTTGCTAAAGAAATTGACATACCTCCTGAAGATCAAAGATTGTATCGGTACAATGAATATTGTAGAATGTTTAAAGCAGATTGGTCAAAGGAGGAATACGATTCTGGTTTCGTCGCGATCGATCAAAGAAACCAAAACGTTTTGCCTTTAAATGATTTTGATAAAATAAAGTATACCTTTGGAGTTACTAACAAATATATCATTTGTGTTGAACGAAATATTGTGGACGAGGATACATTGAGAATATGCCGTGATAGAGGTATTAGTGTTATTGATATGATACCTATCATGACTATCAACCCTCCATTTCCATCCATGGAAATCCTTACGGTGGAAGTTCCCGAAGGATGTTCGATTTCAAATCTTAAATCGATTATTCATTTCAAAACCGGTCTATCGGTCAAAGAACAAATCTTGACAGATGGTCAAGAGAGAGTTTTAGATGATTCGTATGACATTTTAAGTTCTACTGAGCATTGTTCAAAAGACTGGGAGCGAATGTATTTAACGTTGTTGAGTGGTGGCGATCATGAAACACAAAGAATATGTGACAGGCACAATATAAATTGTATATCGACATTTAAATTAAATTTTCTGACAAAAACCGTGGAGTTGAAGTTCCAAAAGTTTCGGTTAATAAGTGATGTGAAAATGCAAATTCAAAAAGAATTTAACATAAGAGTTGGTGATCAAGTTTTGATTTATAAAGGGAAAAAATTAACTGACAATCAAATTACTAGAAATGCGTTTCTGGAAAACAAATTGAACACATTGAAAGACGTATCTTTAAACTTGGTTATTGACAAAAAGCCATTTCAAGTCAGAATATCACCTGAAATACAATATATATCAAGGTTTAACATCTCTATCAATGATTCTGACAGCATTGAAGTGTTGAAACAAAAAATACAAGCAAAAACATCAATTCCTCTGCAAAATATACAGCTCAAAGACAATACTACACACGAGATTTTGTGTGATACGAAAATAGTCGAAGATTGTAAGTTTCTAGACAAATCAGTGATCACTTTGCAACAAAAACTATTCATTAGACTTCACTTTGAGAAAGATAATCGAGTCGAGGAGAGAGTTGAAATTTTACCAAAATATGAACAACGAAGCAGATTGGATCTTTCGGAAGAAATTCGCAAATCTTTCTTACCGAGGCAAATGAGCGTCAATGAAATTAAAGGTGAATTTACATTTGGTCATCCTACCATAAACAGAATCAATGAAATAGATTTTCGAATCAAAAAAACTAGAAAATGCTTGATAATGTAAATTAATGCTATATAGAAATATATATAATCGAGTGTGATTAATTACGTGCTTCTCGTGCCGAAAAAATAATCTCATACGAAAGACATCCCTTAAATTTGTCTGTCAACAGATGCAGAAATTTTCATTTCGGGTCTAACTGAATTATTCAGAACCCGACTGACGATCAAAGGCCGACTCTCCTATGGGAAATTAGCTCCCTTCTTTAGTGTTTAAGCGTGGACGAGCATTTTAGTTGCAAACACAAGACAAACGTGACAATATTTTTAAGTCCGTGCGCCTTTTTTGCAAGGGAAAGAAAATTTATGAGGGGGGGGGGGTTCGGCTCATAATGCCGGTCCGGACTAGCCGTCGTGGGTCGGGTCGCCGACTTTCGAAGGTTTTCGTGGGTCTGGTCGCCGACTCTCGAGGGTTGTCGCCGGTCGGGGCGGCGCCCTTCGAAAGTTGTCGTCCGACCAGGAAGTCGTTGGGAGGGACATCGTGGGAGCCTCTCTTTCATTTTATTCGTCCTTAATTTAATCTAATTAATTAATCTGGTCTTTAAAATATGGGTCCACCGTCCTTCGAGAGTCGTTGTTGGTCCGCCGTCCTTCGAGAGTCGTCGTCGGTCCACCGTCCTTCGAGAGCCGTCGTTGGTCTGCCGTCCTTCGAGAGTCGTCGTTGGTCGGCCGTCCCTAGAGAGTCGTCGTCGGTCCGCCGTCCTTCGAGAGTCGTCGTTGGTTCACCGTCCTTCGAGAGTCGTCGTTGGTCCGCCGTCCTTCGAGAGTCGCCGGGTTAAAAAAGAGGGATGTTTCATTTTTAGAGTGTTTATCTAATGTTTTTTTTTCCAGAAAGCCAAGCCCAGAAAGACATTTTCAAATTAGTGAGATCATTCATTCTTACTTGTCAATTGCTTATTAGAAACTTTTTACTTATTATTAATTTGCATGTCTGAAATCAAGAAAAAGGGTCTTTACCCTGAAAAAGTAAAAGTACATATATATTTTTTTCTTTTGGAATGTTGTTAAGGCCCTCCCTCACTCAATACAGAAAGTATTGGGTAATAAAAGGATTCTGTACCTATTATTACCTAGTACTAGGTATGACTAGGTATAGTCATATGTCTTTAGAAATAAAATATGGAAATATGGAAATACATATGAGATAGACAACATGGTTAGTCGTTTTTACAAGGGGCAGCTTGTTGTATAGCTTTTAAGGAACACAATCAAAAGCTACAGATGAGCCGTTGAAAAGGCTGATCCCCTCTCAACCTCGTTCCCTTCGCATTACCAGCTTTTTTATGCTTTACTATATGGTGCTAGATATATGAGAGGGGGAACTCGATCAGCCAACACTAGGGTATTCTCTGGCGTCCACAAGTAACGTAAATAAAGTCTGGGATACACGGGCACGAGGTTGATCCCCTCTTACTCTCGAGCCAGGAGAAAATCACTAAAACAAATCTCGTACACAATTTTATAAATCATAAATAAATCATAAATCAAAAGTAAATCAGAAATCTCGTACACCATTTTTCGAGTGATTTGCATGCCCCTCGCTCTCGGGTACCTAATAAACGGGGGTTTGGAATAAAAGCGGGAGAAGTGTGGAACTATTCTTAAAAGTATAGCCGAATCCCCACTCATAATAAAAACTCTAAAAATTAAACATATCCTTCCTTTTTAGACCGGCGACTCTCGAAGGACGGCGGACCAACGACGACTCTCGAAGGACGGTGGACCAACGACGTATTTTTCATTTATTTGGGACGCACGAAGCGCAACGAAGAAAATAACCACGAAAATATTCACACCAACTACCTTTTTTGCAGAAACCGGGAAATTTTTTCTGGACCCACGAGATTTTTTACTGGATCCACGAAATCATTTTCTGGACCCACAGAGTTGTTTCTGGATGATGCACGAAATCTCTTTCCGCATTTTTTTCAGAGCCCACTAAGGCACGAAAGCACGAGCCACGAGGGCACAGGACGTACAGAATTAATCACACTCTATATAATCTGATCTAATATGAGAATCAATATTTCAAATAGTATAGATATAAGCCCTGACAAAATATTTTTAAGGTTTTGTATAGTCAAGGAAGAAAGCTTTAATAATAAATAAATTTTTAGCTGGACGAGAAAAGAGACTGGATCTGTATGTATGTATTTGCTACCACCTCAAGCAAAGCTAAAATTGAAGCCTGCCAAATTCCACCGAGCCACTTATCAGCGCCATCCAGTCTAACAAAAAGCTCTAAGTGGCCCCCGGGATATGTGAATACGGGCATTGTCAGTCAAGGACTATTGCAAACTAGGATAAATTATCCTAATTAGGCTGTTATCCTAAACAGGCTAGAATATTTATCCTAGATGGGATAATTTATCCTAGTTAGGCTATGTGAAAAATTCTCAAACTGAAATATTGGAAGAATGATACAGATCTGCGTCTTCTTTACTCTTTTAATCAATTATGCACTTAAAGAAGATTAACTTTACACGTTTTTTTATAAGAACAAACTATATAAGAACATAAGGCTTCGAGGCCCAAAAATTTATGAACATTCTAAGAACATTCTTTGGAGACTTAAAAACATGCATTTTCTTAAGAAATTACATCAAGATGCTTAAAAAATGCTGAAAATAAGAACATTTTAAGAACATTTCTAGGCTTCAAATCCAAAAAACTAAGAACATCCGAAGGCTTCGAAAATTTTTGACGTTCTTATAAAAAAAAACGTGTAACCAAATATGAACTTCTTCAGCGCAGAGTGAGCAAATATAAAACATTTATCCTAGCTAGGATAAAATAGCTTAATTAGGAGGAATACTTTATGTGTTTAGCACTTTTCCCGTCATAAAATAATAAAGAACTTTAAAACGAGCTTGAGTGAATGAAAGTGTCAAAAGTGCGTTCATTCTACTTGAAACAAATAAATAACGCTGTGTTATATCTTATTTCGTTTACCTATGTCTTATTTGAAGATTTTCTTAAAAAAACAATCATCATAAGCAAAGTTATCACCAAGATAGGCGTTTGTAAAGTACTTCTTGAAAATTGAAACTTCTGAACGCACGCTGAATGGGATATGAGACTTCACAAGCATACTTTACTGGTTCTAAACTACTCAAATTCATGCAAATCTCGATGCGAATCTCTAAGTTTATTCAATAAATCAAGTTTTTCTTCCTTTTATCTTAATTAGGATATAGATTTTAACCTAGTTAGGATAATTTATCCTATTTAGGCTAAATACTCGCATTTATCCTAATTTACAATAGTCCTTGACTGTCCATTACCTAGGCTAAACATTCTTTAAACAGTCAATTGCCAAAAAACGACTTCAACGGGTAAACAGAAACTATTTTCTCAAGCTATGGGACAATCTCTGGACTTAGTATGGACTTAGTATGAACATGGAGGTAAGTCAATTTTTACATATTTACTAATGCCAATCTTTCAACTATATTCTATCAAAATTTTGAGGCAGCTGCTATTTTGGATCTAAAGATATTTATAGCAAAGAACCTTCCACAAGCAACAAAGAATTCGCAAAATTTGAAGAAGTTTACCTCTCGAAAGTTTCCCGATAAAATAAAAACATCCTTTAAAACTATAAAGAAATTATTACTCGAGAAAAATTCGCATTTTACCTAAAAATACGAGGTTTCGTTGAACAGAGTAACTTTACTTTAGTTCTTATAATCTATATCTTGACTGATTTTTGCTGTCAAGGATTGGTAATCAAAGGAGGCCGATTTGAAAGAAAGTTCTAAAGAGTTTTATGACTTCTCTGGCTATTACAGAAAAGTTGTTGCTCCATCTAACTTTTATTACCTCTATGGTATGAATCACAGTCATATTCAGTCCTTGGATTATTTCTTGGATGTCCAAAAATCTCATTGACTATTTAAGACCTTTATAGATATACGTGTGCTACGCCTAATAACCGCTTGTGGTTCCCGGGGAATTTCTTTGATGCCAAAAATGACTGACTTTTAAAGAGAAAAGGTCAAGGTTAACTTTCAGACCGATTTATTACAGCGGAGTCTCAATAACTCAAACCTCTATAACTCGATTTTCTCTTTAAATTAGTCACGTTTTCTGACCCTTCATTTAACAATTCTGAAACAGTTTGTATTTTTTGTGTTTGTTTAGACATGAAATTGACCCAGTTTCAGGATAAATCGGCAGAGTATTTAAATGAACTACAGGAATAGTAATTTTAGCAAAACCAGTAAAAATCTGAAAATTCTAATTTTTTTGCTATAATAGATTTGAAAATTTGAGAAAAATGCACTGTAAGGCAGGAATTTCACCGGCTTTTTCGCCGCACATACCATCAGTTGGTCAACCCACAGCCCCCCCAAATTTCCCTCAATGTCATATCGCAATGTAAGCTTGCGATTCCAAAAGCCAACTTTTTCGCCGCACATATCATCAGTTGGTCAACCCACTACCCCCCCCACCGGTGTTTTTGCCGGATGTAGAAAAATATCATGTAAACAAAAACACGAATCCTATGAAATAGACTAGCCTTGCCAACCAATTTTAGTCCATCCAAACTTGCGAAGCACTAAAGCCTCTTAAGGGCTCTGACCATAGTCGGAAAATTGATTTTAGTATTTGAACATAAAAGTTATGTTTTAGGTTCTTTAACACTTTTAACAAAGAATTGCCTTTATAAATTGCTTTTTAATCAAATCCCTTCAGAGTAATTAAGAATTTTATTGCGGAAATGACGTTATGAACTTTAAAAAGACGTTAATAATATGTTGCATCACCTTCTTTTATAAAAAGAGCTAAGTTTTAACATGGATTTATCATAGAGCTCTGGATACACAACGAGCTGGTTTTTCATCGATTTCTCATGTTCTAGCCTTGTCCGCAGTAATGACATTATTGTTCACCCTCCTCCGTTCACTAATAATTTTTCGTAAAATTTTTTATTGCATTTTTCATCAAAACACAGCTATACAATTCCCAAATGAGACTTAAAGATCTCTCAAGAGAGTCAAATGCATCAAATTGATTGCTAATGATATGTCGTTATGACATTTCAAGCTGTGAGAAAGATGTGACAAACATGCTATGTATAAGAAATTGAATGTTGACACCAGAAAATTTCAAATTTCCACCTCGCCGAAACCACCGTGCCAGCGCGTGCCTCCAAAAGATTTTCATATCACTATGAAGCTAAGATACTCTAGTCTAACATATGTCAATCCTAGCTCTTCCCAAGAAAAGATTGGAAAGATATTGCCAACCTTATTTTCAGCGTCATTCTAGGCTTTTTACTCAATTTTTCTTGTTTGATGAAGTTTTTTTCACATTTAATTTCATGAATGTATTCGTTAAGCTTTCTTGCTTTCATTTTCAAAGTTGCATCCGGTAAATATACAAAAACAAGAAGTTACAGGACTTTTTAGAAATGGGATTATTAATCATTTTTCGAAATCAGGGACCTTCGAGCCGCCATGACAGTTGTCCTTTGCGGACAAAGCTAGAACATCGATTGTTTTCTAAAACAATGGAAAGACAATAGTTCGCTCTCCACCGTTTTATTTGATGTTTATCCAGAGTTCTATGATATATCCATGGTTTTAAAGATAGTAGTTCAAAGAATTGAACTATTTTAAAATTTTGCGGAAAATTTTTCTAAAAAGATGTGTCAAAAGTTATGACTGTTTTTATAAGCAAAATCCAGATTAAAAATTGATGAAAAACTATTATTTTGAAGATTTCGAGACAAAGAAGCATTTACAAAAATTTTCCGCAAAAATTTTTATTGTTCGGTAAAAGATACACCATCTACTGCGAAAAAATTTTCAAAATGTTTTTTCTTCGCCGAAACTAAGCTCTTTAAAGTTGAAATACTCTTCCTCGCAAAAGCCTTCATTTTCTTCTTCATCAAATTTTTTCATTGCAATTTTTGAATTTTCAGATTCAGGAATAGTTTGTCTAACAGAAAATGTATAACATGCCATAGTTTTGTTGGTTACATCAGTCAGAAAACACATTTTAAACACGGCAATTATGAAAAATTCACTATGGTCAGAGCCCTTAAAAGAGCAACTACTTCGGGATAGTTTCAATTCAAAGATGTTTCTCGGAAAACTTATAAAATCACTTTTTATTAATTTATCATATCTGAAGTATGTCGCCTGGGGCACTAATGGCCAAGTTTTCTTCAGAGAAAATATTGACGATATTTATTCGAGCTATGATACTCACGGTATTGAAAGTAGGCGAGAGAGGAAGGCGCTATCCTTTCTCCTTAGTATTTCACTTTCATAAAACGTTCTTGAGACTACGACAGTGTTTTCAAAAGGGGGTGAAATATACTTCCATCTTTGACTTAGGGTCAGTGAAGCAGGGGTGTTTTAAAGGGGGGAGGAGATGATTAAATCACAACTTTGATTTCAAAATGTTATGAGCATTTTTGAATCTATGCAAAAAGTATATATGTACAATCTTTTTTACGGTAAAGAAATATTTACAAACTTTTAATAGGCATAAGAGAAAGATTACCTGTCAACTAAATACAAATTGAGATTATGAAGGATTACGAAGTAGTACTTTACTAAACTACATCTATAGTAGCGTCTAATAATAAATTTCTCCCATCTATCTGATTTTTCAAGTGAAATTATATTCTCACTAAAATTATAAAAGAATATGTACATGAAGAAAACTTTATAAAAAATATGATTCCTAAGTAGCTCTTCTTACAAAATTATTGAAGATAAGCAAAAATGTCATTATTCAATCCTGAATTCCGATTCAAACAGAATGTCGGAATAATAGATCCAATATCGGAAACATCGCTGACCAACGAATGAGCGATTGGATTTGTAAAGTTTGTAGGTACTGATGTGACTTGTTGACTATAGCTGTTGGTGTCACTAACAGGAGTAGTAAAAATACTTGAGGTTGAATTTTCTGGTGTGAAATTCACCGTAGATACTGTCGTGGACATTTGCTGCATGAAATTTGACGTGGAATTATTGTTGAAAAGAGTAGATGAAGAGTTACCAGAATTGAAAAGTGAATCGCCAGAAAAGATTGAATTTGATGAGTCAGACAAAGAGACAAAGTTTGAAGTAGTTGTTGACATGAAATTATTGTTACCATCGCAAACTTGACTAAAGTTTGAGCTGCCATCTGATGAGGTTGAGAGAGGGCTAAAACTGACATAACTGTCATTAGCCGGTGATGGTGAATAGTTATTGTTATTATATGATTGGGACCAGTTAAAAGATGAAGCTGTATCAATGAAGTTGTTTTGTGATTGCTGCTGGGGAGTCTTGAAGATAGATTCCTGGTTCAATTTGACTGATTTCTCTGGAACCTGTTGGTCTTGTGTATTTGAAGATCGTTTGGAACCAGCTTTTAGGATATTCTTACTCCCAATTGATTCTTTTTGTTGTTTTTGAACGTCTATCAAGACTTGTAAATATTTAGGATTTTGTCGTAATATTTGTTTCATTTGTTCCATGGTGGGCGTTGGTTGAGATTTCTCAAGGGTGGTTGGCGATTCTTCCCAATTAGATTCAGGTGAGGGACACATACTTCTGCCAAATTTATTGATAATTTGATAGATGAATGTGCGTGAAGATGAGCGGCGTAACTTCTTTTTCGCGTTTACGAGATACGCCAAACTTCTGGTCAGTTTACGCTTTGTCATTCCCTCTTTACGTTTTTCTTGGCCCCAAAGTGTCGCTAAATTATCAGGGTCCACGATTTTGAATTCTTGTTCGGCCTTGTTTACCCAGCGAATTGTATCGTAGTATTTGGTCTCGTTTAACAGACATTTTTGGATAAAAGGGAATAAACCGCAACCAGACTCGTAATGTAAGTCGTCATCAGTATCCTCTTTGGGTCCTGAATGAAACAATTTGAGAAAAATTAATTTGGATTATCCTTGATATTGCGGAAGAACTCTTTACCAAAAAATCTACAGGTCATACATAAAATTTCAAATAGTTTCAATTTTAAAGCTACACCCCGTGGTAATAGCCCTATGGAAAAATTACTCCTGAAAGCTGTGAAGTCAATAAAGTTTGGAGATATTTTTTAACTGTAAAGGAGAGATATTTTCCACCCTGTTTGAATTAAGGTCTGCTCTTCTATCCTCTTCTAGCCGTAAGAATCAGTAAGATGTGATTATAGAATTTTATCATGGGCTTACCTTGAGTTCGTTTATGCGAGGTTAAGCTAAATTCAAGTTCGTTGATAGAGCCTTTATGTTCTTGCAGCTGTTGTTGAAAATAATCAATACATTTGTTCATCGCTTCGAATTTTTCCAAGATACTTTTATTCGAAATGTTAAGATTTGAAATGTTTCTGATATGTTCTTGTGTGGTGGCCGATACGTGTTCCGTTGAGTTGTTATTCAAATCTTTATGGTGGCTGAGTGTGTACTGATCTGCAGTTGCTGTGTTGTCTTCATTCGTCAGTGGAAAATCTGGAAATGCCATTTCAGAAGCTAAAAACAATTGAATTTATATCATTTAATTCATACTGTCATAAGTATATTTCGAAAATGAAAAGCGGAAAAATTTTCGTTTCTAAAAAATATTATTCTGAGAAAGGTTTATTTTGTCAAAGTAAATAATATCAAAAATGATGGATTTAAGGTTTTAAACACAGATCTAATAATGAAATAGGGAAAATTTTAATATATACCACTATAGGTCATTGAAACCGAAACGAAAATTGTGGAGGCGGGAAAATATTAACAAGACGCAGTGGGGCCCGAAAACTAGGAACTTTGAGTTGAAAATATATATGTTTTGATAAGTCATATTTGCTTTTCTGTATCGTGCCGATGTCAGTTTCAGAGACTTATAAAGGCCTGGATAAGTGGATACCATACTCGTGGGAGTCAGAAAACTATTTAAACAAAAGGTGTAGCGAGAGAGAAATGTTAGTGTTAAAGTAATGTGTTGCTTGTTTTTGCAGGTTTATTCATCGCGTAACCCACATAGAAAATATTTTCCATGAAACTTGCATGATGTAACTTAACTTAATGATTTATCAAATGACCATAAATGACTGTCATTATTTTCTTGATCGATTAATCCGCTCACTCTATTTGAATTTCGATGTTTCGATGCACAGGTTCATCTACAAAACAGCTGCAAGCATTCTTATACCCCCTTCTCCCACTAGAGCCTCTTCCCACTATGGGAAAATTGACCACAATATCGTCCCCAGTGGATAATTATACTCCAAGTTTTGTCAAATAAACCTATCCTAACTGAAATATCCTAAATGCTAATTTTTCCATCCCCACTGAATTTTATGACTTGAAAACATTAGAATTTAAATCCCTAGCCACAAAGAATATTGGAATATCCCTATCAAGCTTCAGTCCGTTATTTTTACCCCCACTGGCTGAAGAAATCCTACTGGGTCTGTGAGAAGGGGGCTAACTCTTTAATAGACACATAACTTTGTTTCAACGTTCATATTATGGACGTTATGAACGTTAAATGGACATCGAGACAACGTTGTGTGAAGAATCTCAAATAAAAAAATATCAGATTCCGAAAAGGTTTTTGGATACTTTTTCTTTGTTACCGGGTGGCAGCAAATTAAATTATAGTGTTGCACCAAAAGTAATTTGGCGCAATAAGGAGATCAACAGCGCTATGAAAATCAGGTACTAAGGTCATCTTCATGCTGGCTGCCTTTAAAAGTAGCATTTTGCATAATATTATTCAGTAATGATAGAGATTGCGTGAGAAATGGCAAGTTATTTCCGGAATAGAAACTAGGAAATATTATAATTTCCGGGTAAAAGGAAATATGACATATTTCGATAGGAAACGCATACACGTTTTAACTTGTCTGTCATCAACACACATAAAAGTCACATAAAGCGCCTACCTTAGTTTTATATAAACTCGTCAACAAGTCAAAAAAAAAGCAAATAAACGATATATTCTCGGTTCCAATACTCGGTAGAAATACTTCAATGTTCGTCAGCTATCGCCCGCTTTGCAACACTCGTGTTAGAGACTGATTTATGTTTTATTAAAACGACAAATTTAGTCGTTTCTCGAGAGTTGATATCTATTGTTTACCAAATACAATAGATCCATTGTGTAGTATGACCATAATGGAAAAGATTCTGCTTGTCTAATCAGAAAAATATGTAATCTTTTATAATAATGGAATTTTATGAAGCGAATGACGAATCTTACCATATTTGGTAAAATATGTTTGTACTGTTTGCAGTGTATTTAATTTCTTTTCTTAATATAACAGAATGCGGTTTTACAATACAAAATTTTTTTATTAGAAACTACAAAAAATGGCATCTCAGTGAGTGACTGACTCATTGTAGAAAGTTCACAGTGCAGGTTCGATACTTTCCAATTGTCCAATGTAAAGTCACCGATGCAGACTTTAAACAGTAATTACCGATTGCCGAAGGTTCTAATGCGTTAGCTCCACAAACCAGAGATTCCTGGGTTGAATATTCAGCCACATTTATAATTCCGCTCAGTTCATAGATAGCCAAGCTGCAAGGCTAGGGTTCAGTTCTAGATAACTGGGATATCGACGTAAAATATCGATTCTCGAAATACTCGAGCTTAACATTCTTAAATCATCATTAACATCCTTAGAAATAAGGATAAAAGTTTTGAAAACGATCCCCTTTATCGCGATTGCTAGTGATAGTCAAGGACTTTAGAAAGTTATCGGTCAAATCGATGCAATTTTACAGGCCTAATCTGATGTAATGGTTGAAAAGCTATACAATCAGACATGTACATGGTATTGAATCAATAGTGTTCTAAGACATGAATACGTTTGCTAGATAAAACCCATGAATGCTTGCGGCAGCTTGTCTGTTACAGGGTCCACGCCACCGGGGGTAGGGAGGGTGTAGTACTTTTTTGCAAAGTAATCATTTTTGGTTGCGCCTCCTTAGACTCTACATTCGTTGCCCCCCCCCCAACTTTCAATTTCATGGTGTTTTTCTTGAAACCTATTATGGCCAAAAAGTGCAGGTGGTTCAAATAGATTGTATATTTTACCTAACATCCCAGTGTCGCAGATCCGCGTCTACTTAAACAGGGGAATTTCCTTCTTCATTGACATCTTGTTCTCTCATTTATATCTACTCGCTTGAATATTTCTAACGGGTCACTGATACAGGGGTGTTACACACCTCATCAATTGGGTGATTATCCCCTGTCTATAGATCTTATCAGAGTTTTTGATTTTTCTAAAAAAGCGATGCATTGTGGGATTGTTTCGGGGGTAATACAATAGAAATCTCTTAGGAATTCCTCGAGGGAATTCTATTGTAATACCCCCGGAACAATCCCACAATGCATCACTGTTTTAGAAAAATCAAAAACTCCGATAAGGTCTATTGTCCTGCTTGGAAAAAAGGTTTAATTATGACTAATCGTGGACTTGAAGCTGATCTAATTTTTGTTAGTCTGGTGATGGAAAGCGAAAGGATTTGCAGAAATAATCTGATAGTTTCGTTCTCAGAGGTTACCATGTCAAAACAATAACGTGATAAGAAGTGTTCTAATAAAAGTTCTTATAGTGAATGATGACTAGAAAAACACATTAATTTGATAGCCGATAAGACTTAACCAATCAAACAAAAAAGAAATCTGATATTAAAAAATACTCGTTGACAAAGCCGAGAATCTTGATGATTGCCCATTCATTCATTCGGAGGGTTGTCGGGTCTCGGTGATGAAAAAGTCGTCGGTGGAGAGTACATTTACGTTTTTTTGATTGACATCTTTTAACGTGTGCATCTTTTTTCATTGCTGATGATGCTTCATTAATCCCGAGAATACTAGTAAAAACCGAGAGAAGGAGAAAAAAATTAACCGACGAGTATATATAGTATATATTAAAGCTCGCTTTCTCAGAATATATTTTCCGTGTCAAACGCTCGTTTAATCAATAATTCGGTACGACGAAGCTATTTTTTTGTGATAATTTTTTTTCTTTCCCTTCAATATAGCAAAACATCATCATATTGTAAAATGGTTCATACAAACTTTTACTACGTAACAGAACAAGAGGAAAAATGGCTGCCAGTTTATTGTAGATCTAAAACCCGTCATTTATTTGAGCAGTCCAGTGTTCCCTGGTCTGCAAGAGCTACCATTTACCTATTCAACCTTTTTTGCGGTGATTTCATAGGGCTACCCATTTTATTGACTATATGACTTTGATTTCTAGATTCTAGGCCGGCGAATTCTTAGCAAGTTCAGTGTATTGATTAGCGTAAATATGTACTTGAGTCGGCGAACCGAACTTTTCGAACGGCAAATTGTAATTTCTTCCGTACCTTTAGACTGGCGAAATTTGCCGTTCGACGGACCTAAATAGGACCCCTGGTGTTGATATGTAGGCTGTAGATATTAAACAAAGTTAAACTGACCAGTTATTCATGCTTTTCCAATGTTCGCGATGTTTTGTATGCTAGGGCTATCTAATTTATTCACGCATTTAAGTATGCTAACATTTTAGGCATCTTGGTAGCTGAAAATGTTGATGCAAAAAAAGCTTTGAATGGAAGATTAATCACCGTAACCCTTGATAATTTCTGCGTAAGATAGCTCGTTGTATGTATGCAGCTTGAATCATCTTTTAACTGAAGAAGTTAATTAAAGGATGTAGCGATTCACATTTTCATAAGCGTTTGTATGTCACTTCCTGTAACATTGCTGCGTGTGTAAGACATTCTCTCTTTAAGAGCTGCTTCATACTTTCTCATGGTATGTTGCAACCACTGACCTTTATATATCTGTGGACCAAGCTATATCCGCCATCTTTGATCGAAGTTTTTTGAAAGTTGGTGCCCGCAAAGAAGCCATTGTAGTGTTTGACACTTTACCTAACGACGTTAACTAAACGGTGCTACATCATTAGTGTAGAAGCGAAATTAGATATAGCGCTCTCTCCGCGAGTACCAATTTAAAAAAAAATCCGATTATGATATTTTGCTTGGCTAGCATTGAGTAACTTGGTCTAGGGATATATAAAGGTCAGTGGTTGCAACAAGGTGGATGTACTTATTTTGTTGGAAATTCAAACCAGCAAAGATAACAGCACCAGGAACTGGATATCCAGACGGCACACAGTGTCAAAACAACGTCCATTTTACATTCATAACGTCCAAATAACGTTATTTGAACGTTAAAACAACATTGTGTGCCAGCTGGATATTATCAAACTGAATTACAGATCTAAGAATAAGAATAAAAGAGATCCCTATCTGCGATATAATATTTGTTTTGAAATTCCTTTTAAATTTTTATCATGAATTCCAAACATACAAAACTGTACCGATCAGGAAAGGTTTCTTCGCTACACACCCTGTGCCGAACATGTATCAATCAATGAGCCTCATCAATGAGAAAGGGTATTTCAGAAACCCTAATGGGTCCCACCAGGTTCAGTAGCGTAGACAGGATAGGCGCAAAATCTGTGCAGGAGAGCGTAATTATATATTCATAATATAAAAAGATAATTACTATGTCTGCTCTACTACACAAATTTTGCGTCCCCCCCCCCTTGGCTACGCTACTGGGGTTATTTATACAAGGGTGTTGGAATCTTGGTTAACATTAGCATTAGCATTATATATGAAAAATTTAGAATCTTACCCTATGGGCACACAACGTCTTATGAACATTCAATGGACGGTTTTAAGACCTTTGGACGTCCTGGAAACGTACATTAGACGTCCAAAAGACATTTGTGCCCATTGGGTAACCAATATTAAGTCCTTTGTAACGTTCGAACAGTACATATTGAAATTTAAGAGACGATATAATAAGCTTGCTAGTCAAATTCCAACTAGATGCCTTACTATGCGATTTTCCTGCATCTTAAGATTGTTAGAGGTATTATAAATACAAATACTGACGTCGTACGGAAGAAAAAAATTCGTTTTAAATCACTATATAGCTGTCCCGACACTTTAGTAAAGGATATACAGACTAAAGAACTCTTTTAAAAAGTACACAAAGTCTAATATAATGTATACACAAGCTACGTCAATGAAATTGTTGAGGAATCTATTAAATATTAAATATTCTATCTTAACCTTTACTACTCGTTCTTTTAGAGGGTGATTGTATGATAGTCTTGAGGTTACATCCGGAAGATGTCGGGAATACTAAGAGTGGTCGCTGGTCAGTGTACTCTTTTTACCTTCAGGGGGTACTAGGTTAGCGAAACGACGAGGGGTGCCACCCGATTTTGGAAAATCGGAAATTTTAGGGTCTAAAATCAAGGGAAAAAACTGCAATTTTGAGAATTTTTTTTTAAGTTAGCTTTTTTAGAAATATATATTGGATTTTTTTTAACTCTTAGGGACTGAAATTAGATATTATGATTTTTACGACCATTAAAGGGACTTTGAAGGTCCAAAAAGACACCCTTAAGGGCAGTACATACCCGTACTCTTAATTTGCCTAAGTACCTCATTGCAAGAAATCCTTTTTTCCAAAAGTCTTTTTAGAAGGAAATGTTAGGGGCACATCATCAAAGTTTTTTGTCTGAGATAGTTGTAGGAACGATAGTTTGGGGAATGTTTTTTTCCATCGGAAATGGAGGCTGATGCCTAAATGTGTGTTTTATTCTTAGGCTTTACTGCAAATAAGGGAACTACCCATCTTGGTCAGCACTGCAGAGGAAAATAGTTATTATGTTACAACATTTGCACAGTATAGTGTATTTTCCAACTGTTTCGTAACTCCAACGCATAATATAATAACAGTATAATGAATCATGCATATTATTTCTCTGTCATATCGAGAAAACCAGAGGCATACTATATCAATGATCCCTCTCAGTAAAGAGATGCGTAACAACTTTCTAAGTTTGTTGACATCGTCAATTATCTTGTATTCTTTTTTCACCACTGCTTTCGATCTGACTGTTTTGCTAGTAGGATAATGTTTTTGTAAATTCGATGAACAAATCATCATAATGGTTCTCGTGTTTAAAATCTGTCACGATCTCAAACAAAGCATAGACTATCTATGCCTGACAAAACCCCCTATACTAATACACCCCCTTCTCACAGACCCGATCTAATTTTTTCAGTCAGTGAGGGTAAAAATAACGGACTGAAACTCGATGGGGATCGATATTCCCTTATCTTTTTATGACCGGGGATTTAAATTCTTTTCCAGATGTCTTTTGGGACCTGGTAAGCCCCTGTAAGGGTTTGGGGGGGGGCTAGGTAAGTGAAAGGTACGGGTAGGTGCCGCCCTTAAGGGTGCCTTTTTTAGGACGTTAAAGTTCCTGTAAGGGTTGGTAAACCAGAGAATTAAATTCCCAGTCTCACTAAGGGTCGAAAAAGAAGAAAAAAGTAAATAATTTCCTTTTTTCGTTTTGAAAGATCAAAATTTGGTTAAATTACCCCAATAAGGGTCGTAAAAATCGCAAAATTTTCCTATTTTTTTCTCCTTTTTAGTCCCGAGGGTTGAAAGTCGGGCGGCACACACCCGTCAGCTTGCAACCCTAGTACCCCCCCGGGCTATAAGGGAAAATTAAATCTTTTCCATTTAAGGATCCCTTGCTATTACAATGAAGAAGAAAATGAATAATTGAGTCTGATTAAAATAGGCTGACTACAATTTTTATGAAAATACTAACTTGAACCTAGAATAAGAAAAAACTATCTAATTGAGACGGTTTGCGTGATGGCGTGATATATTTTTTTCGTGTGCTTTTTTAGGGCTAGTGGCAAGATTAAGAGACTGAGGTGTGATGGCATGATTCAGCTCACCATTTTTGCAAGATTTTTGCGACTTTTGTTAACTTGATGAGAGAGAAAACTTTGGCGT
Organism: Clytia hemisphaerica; assembly: GCF_902728285.1. Lineage (NCBI taxonomy): Eukaryota > Metazoa > Cnidaria > Hydrozoa > Leptothecata > Clytiidae > Clytia > Clytia hemisphaerica. The sequence goes on along the minus strand of NW_027103648.1, from coordinate 633,284 downwards.
GTTGGCATGACGAAAACTGCCACTGGGGGCCTCTTATCTCACATCTGACGGTTTTAGGAAATGTCGAACTTATCAGATGAAGAAATCTATAATTGTAATTTGATCGTTTTTTAACGAACATTGCACTCCTTCACATATTTCCGACGTACTTGCTCTATTGTCTTAAATCCACCTCAAATCCACCAGTGCTAGGGACCAGTTGTTTTAATTTTCTTTGATTACAAGAAGACTGGATAAACATATGCTTATAAAAAATGTAAAGACAATTTACTCCCCTGCAATACGTCGAGGTTGATTAGGTCATCCCTATGTAAGACAGTGCAATGATTGTTTGTCTTAGAGAGAGAGGTAGGGAACTGAAAAAGCTTTGTCTAAGTGAACTGTGGTGTAAAATGAGAAGGACATCGTCATACTTTCAATTGATAAAACTATGACAGATCCAAATTCAAGGGCTCCCAATTTTTTATCGTATATTAATTACGTTGCATTAGATAAAGAATCCTACTTTCGGTGTAGGATGTTTAATTGAAGATAAGACTTGTTTATCGTTTGATCAGATTTGGATTAAAATCGTCTGGATCAATATGACTAATCATTTCAATCTAATATGTCTAAAGTATGTGACTATTTGAGAGGCATGCCATGTGATTCTCCATGTTAATGGTAAAAGTGAAACTCTTTGGATGACTCTGCTCTTCACCAGAGCAGTAGGTCAACCTCTCATTGTACTATTCTGCTCATGTTGCATTTGTTAAAAATTTCATCAAGCTTCTTGATAACACCAAAGAAAGTTTATACTTCATTCTTATGGCGAATTGGTTAATAAGCCATTCCATTTTATATCATCCATACAGGGCGTATGGACAAACATTTCCAGGAGATAATCGGAGCAGAACTTCCAGAGAATATGAGAGAGTGTTTGCCATTTTCAAGGGGTTATCCACATATTTCTAAGAATCATTTTTTGCCTTAAAAAGTTCATCCACCCCCTGTATGGAAATTTAATGGAACATTTCAATCGACGCTGGTAACTTCTCGAATGGCTGGTTACGATTGTGGAAAGACTATCACCCAAAAAATACTATATCCACTATCATAGGAAAAACGTATTTGACTTTTAATGTAAAGTTGCCAAAAGCTAATATAGAAATAAAATATGACTTTGGTTTAAAAGGTTACTACCCATTAACATGGTTTCGCTATGTTATGAAAAGCTACAATAAATACAGTTACATTTCTAAAAGTGGAAATTGCTTAACATTCACTTTCACATCTGAAAGCTGTCTTTCCTGGGTTATAAAAGACAAACGAGGTATTTGTAATCAAAATCCCGGGACATCATTAACCTATTTGGCAAGCTTACCAGAAACGTCAGAGAGATAATTGAGTAATTAAATAACATTTGGTTGAGTTGTAATTATAGCATTCGGAGAGGAAATTTTTATTATGTTTTTCAAATCTAATACGAAGTTGTTGGTGGTGATGTCACATGATTCAGTAACCTTATCTAGATTGCAAATGAAGGTCTTTTGGCCAATATGTCCTCATAGTATAAGAAAGCCGCAGCTTTCTTATACTATGATGTCCTGAATTAGTCTTTTAAGTATCAATTGCGCAATATTTAGAATACTTACACTATTGAGAAGAAATACACCGTTTCTTAATCTTTATGTAGAATACTTATATCTAGATGGTATAAGGAGCAGCATCAGCCTGTACCTCCAAATATGCCATCAAATTAGAATCTTTTTGCGCATTTTCAACTAATAAGTCACTCTTAACTTCATTTAGTAAAACTGTGTATGAATTCTTCGCTCAAGGACTCATCAGCCACAAGGCAAAGTTGAAGTTCAAGTCTAACACGCCCATAAATCTACAATGGTATTAGGAAAAGCATCAGCCTTTATGCCATCAAATTAGAATCTTTTTGGGCATTTTCAACCAAATGGTAACTCTTAACTTCATTTAATGTAGTAAAGCTGTGTACGAATTCTTCGCTTAAGGACTCATCAGACACAAGGCAAACTTGACGTTTCAAGTCTATCACGCCTATAAATAAGATTTACTTATTATTCTAGATCATTTAAGGAGTACATGTTTTTTTAAGAACAAACTATATAGTAACATAAGGCTTCGATGGCCAAAATGTTAAGAATAAGCTAAGAACATTTTAAGGCTTTGCGGACTCAAAACACCCTATTTCTTAGGAAAATAAATAAAAATACTCAAAAAATGGCGTAAATAAGAACATGTTAAGAACATTTTTAGTACCGTGAAAAGCACAGCTCAAAATCATATATTTACGCTGTGCCGACGAATCGAGATTCTATTCATCGCGCAATCAGCGAAGACAAAAGTAACCATGACGACCATCCAAGATCTTGGATGAGCGTCATAGTCGATATTTTTATTCCCGTCGTTGAAAACACAACTTACAAAAAGTCATCAATGCTTTGTAAAAAGAGTCAGTGATAGAGAATCATAACATAAAGTCTGTCTATTAATTCGATTCAATTAAAGTGACATTTCTATAATTAAAAGTTTAGTAATTACTGTTATACATTTGGGGATCATATAAAAGATTTCTTTCGAAATAAACTCATTTCAACTACACTTGGAGGTTTCTGGGGAATTCGTAAATAGTAAACTGCATACTGATACAGTCTGCTAGACATTAATATGGTAATAATTTGCTCTTCATCTTTGATTTTTTCTACAGTGATTAGATTGACGCATGCGCGATAAAGTTTATATTATCGGTCTTCAGAGGTTAATATATTCTTTGAAAACTTAACCTCTGATACTCAGGGTACATTTTTAGGCTTAAAAATCAAAAAGTTAAGAACATCTGAAGGCTTCAAAAATTTTGGATGTTCTTATAGAAAAAACTTTTAAGATTGGTACCCTGGGTATATCCCCGCTCAGGTTATCCAATTCCATTGACTCATTCAGCATTCTTCCAGGGTTTCGGAAGAAACCATAAGCTATTGAAAAGGCTTCAATACTAAGAAAAAATCCGATTACAAAACCAAGCTGTCTTGACTGTCACATGAGCTGAGGTACGTAGTAATTGAAAGTTAATTTTTCTAATTAAAGTAATTATGGTCAACCGATAACTTTTCTCTACAAAGAAGAATGACGTTATTGAACCTGTAGCGCATAATTATGTATTCTCGTATGCTAATTGATACCCACTAATTATGATAATTATTCAGATAGTAGATTATAACTTTCATAAGTAAAGGTAAAGTACCTGCTTTACAATCTGTTTGGTGTTATTTGGGAAAGCAAGCTTGAATTTCATAACTTTTAAAGATATAAAAACTGTCGTGATATTTACGCCTTCTGAAATAATTTTAGCTATTTATCTTAATATTTAGGAAGTTACTGGCTTGTGAAAGTGATGGTCTATAACTCCTTCAAGACAAGTCAAAAGCAATACTGTTGAAAATTTGAATACTGACTTAAGTATACACCAATAGCACCCTTGAATACACCCTCTTCTCACAGAACTGGTGTAGGATTTCTTTAGCCGGCGGGGGTAAAAATGGCGAACTGAACCTCGATGGGGATTAATACAGGGTGTCCCGAAAAAAATATCGAGTTTGAATATGCCATAGAAAAGTTTGTATGTGTTATCCACAGATATCTGTAAAGCCCGAAGGGCTAGATAGGCAAAAAAAAGTGAAGCAAAAATTTGACTTTTTAGATTTCGTGCCGATGGATAGGATCTAGCATTTTAATTATTTTCGGAGCGTGAGTTCAAAAAAAGTAGGCAAACGCTATTTCGCATCTCTCAAACCAGTGAAATTGCTTGTTGTCACGTGATTTGTTTGGTAGGATAAAGGCCTCGATTGTGGAAAAACGGAGTGAATCTGGCGTTTGTTTTGTGCTTTGTTTTCAAACAGCATATTTTTTCATTATCTGGCGATAAACTAACGATACTTTCAATCTGGCGTTTGTGAAAACCACGCGGGTCAGGCGTTTTGAATGGGAAATTAGTGGATTAATACAGTAATACCATGGCGTTCTAAATCTAGAATGAGTAATACAGTAATACAGAAAATATAGTGAAGTCTTCACAATTCGAGTCTCTTTAACTCGAATGCCTCTATAACTCGAATGAGTCTTCTACTCCCTTCAATTAACAATTCCTTATAAACCTTACTCCATATCTTGAAATTTGACTTGGACGAATTTGTGTTCCCCGTGTCTGTTCGAGTAATTGTAATTACCTTTTACTTGTTCATAAATTGATCACGTTCCACTTTGCTCGGATTTCTTTAAACCGTTAGGATGTCTAAGCGCGTGGTATATCAAAGCATCGAAAGTGAAAATGGGGAAAAATGATGTAATAAATAGCAAGAAATTGATAGGATAGAATAATACTCATGACATGATTAAAATAACGGTCATATCATTGATTGATATTTCATTTCGACGAAATAACGCTTACAGTATTCTTGAATTGAATTGTCATACTTCAGATGAGAGAGTTTTTAATAATTTATGTGTGCGTTCAAATGGTCATTCTTCATATAACTTCTATTTTATGCTTACAGTATTCTGATTTTCTTAGATTTGCAGATTGTTCACTCCTTCTCGTAAAAAATAGTATTAGCCCCCTGAGCAGTTTTCGATACCCAACTAGCAACAGTGATGTTTCAAAGTTCGTCTAACGTTACATAAATACTCTGCTCGTTGAAACAACGTTGTGTGGCGCATGGGACAATAGTTCATAAATGGTCATCTATACTATATTAGAAATTGTGCAGAGACAACAGTGCTAACTTCATAAGCAAAAAATTGTATATTCTACAAAAATCCTTCAAGAACCTGAATTTCTTTTATAACTATCAGGGTTCCCCCCTTTTCACACATCTGGTAAGATATTTTCAGCCAGTTGAGGTACAATTAATGGATCAAAACCCGATAAAATTGATATTCACATGCATGTTGTTACTGACCTGAGATTTGAACTTCATTGTTTTCGTGTCAGGAGCTACAGTGGGACGGAAATAATAGCACGATATTTTGCTGTAAGGATTTGTATATCTGATTCTTTTCAACGGGGAAAAAATAGAATGATAGGATTGTTTTCCACTGGAGACGATATTTTAACCAATTTTTCCAGCCGGAATGTGTACCACCAGTTCTTTTCGGTAGTTAGGATTTCTTTTATAAAATATCACATCATCCAGTATCCAACCAGGATTACTCCCGGTAGGATAAAGTTGGTGTGATATTTCGGGACATTTGCGATCGTTATCCTAAAACAGCTATGTAATTTGTAAAATATAAGTGGATGAAATTGATGGACCCCTCAAAGTGTTCGAAATTATGTAAAGTTTTGGATTTTTTGAGGTTTCGAAGTTTGTTGAATATAATATGTTTCAGAGTTACATCAATGTGGATATTTTGTAAATGAAGTATTTTGTGGAGCATGTAAAAATATTTTATTTTAATTTAATCGGCTTTTGGAAAAGTCCCAAGGCCAAGAGAGTTAAAAGTGAGAATATGTCGAGTCTATGTGAAAAAATTGAAAATTGAAATAAGAAGGGAACCAACCTTCTGTGCTCTGGAGGTGGAGTATGCACAATATTTGCATATTTATTTGGTTGACTTGAGAGCCCCAAGACTGTGTAACTGAATATAGCTGTGAAAGAAAAATCTGGTAGAATGTCTTTGGGGTGAGAATAGACTAGAATTGCAGATTTTATGCAATGAAGACTGCTATAGCAGAAGATCTCTATTGTTAAAATGTGAAATTAAAATGAACAACGGATGAGATGGAGACACCAAGGGGGTGCCTGGAGACAGGTGCGGATCCTGGAGTAAGCTCTCCTTGCCACTCTAGAGTCACCCACCATCTCATCCTGGCAAATTTGTTTCTGTAGTGCTGCAGCCACTACAGTGTGAACAAAAAAAAAAAAAAAAAAAAAAAAAAAAAAAAAAATTTGATTGATTGATTTGCTACTTGATTGATTGGCTACTTGATTGATTGGCTACTTAATTGATTGACAGGTTGGATGACATGTATCAGAGATGTTAAATCAAAAATTGATTTTATTACTTCAGATTTGTATATGAATGATTATCATAGTTTTATCATTGAAAATGTGTCAAAGAGACATAAATGGTGAAAATCAAATAAGTAAGCTTCGTTGTGAAATGGTACTTGAGCAGGTTTTGAACATTAGACCCTCAGATTCCGATGTGTGAAAGTTACCCATCCGCTGCACCATCAGGCCTCAGAAATAAGTTAGGAAATTTTTTATTAGATTATATCTACAAATGGCGAACGCCCCCTGAATGTATTATTATCAAAATAAAGAACTTTATGAATGGTGGAATAATAGTAAATTATAGTAGAGAGAAATACTCTTACGTTGACTTGGCGATTGTCAAGATAATAAATAATGACCAACGAGCGACAGCAACAGCAGCCAAAAACGGTGACGATAGAATAGTAAAAAGTGACAACGGTGACAATAGAATAGTAAAAAGTAGAAAATGACTTTAAAAAAACGATTTGATGGCTTTTTCACTGGCGTGGATGCTTTTTGCAGGTTTTGTGCAAGTGAGTGATAGAAATTGAAAACAAAAAAAATTATTTGTATTGGATGCACCATTTGTAAACAGAAACCAAGGAAACGAAGGAAACGAATATACTGCAATGTCCTCTTCTACTTTACTGTTGTTGCATTTTCCCGTAGCGAATTCCAGGAAGTTGTGGGTCGTTTGGGAAAACTGGACGGAAGTAAGAGTGAAAGTGATGGTAAAGTATTGTTAGTGTTGTTGTTTGGAGTAAATTGGGATTGGAAGTGCTCTAGACCGTGCTCTGGTGCCGTTTCGATTTGGACTTTGGTCTTATGCTGAAAGAAATCAAGAAGGGAAAGTGAAAAGGGAGAAATCGAAAGTGAAAGGAGGGAGTGGCAGAAAAAATGTTGAACTAGAGGTCAGGATGATTTAGGATTGACAGAATATGGAGTGTGTGAATGACCAGAATATAGTGTTGAAGTATTACTATTTGGAGTAAATTGAAATTAGAAGTATCATAGTGGGGTTCGAACTTGCTGTGCCAGAGGAAATCGAAAGTGAAAGAGAGAAATCGAAAGTGGAAGAGAGAAATCGAAAGTGAAAAGACTGCAATCCAAGATGGCGAGGGGATGTGGAACATGGAGTGTGTGGAAGACCAGAATTGGGCTCTTCCAGAAAAAGTCCGTACATGGGGGGTGGAGGATATAATGTCCAGGGGGTTCATGACTCGCTTTGTCCATGGGGTAGAAAACAATTGTCCAAGGGGTAGATATCATTTGTCCAGGGGGTAAATACCATTTGTCCAAGGGTATATTTTTTGCTGTCCATGGGTTGAATTAGACTAATTTGTCCTAGGGGTGTTGGGTGATATGTCCATGTCCATGGGGAGAACATGAGGACATGGTTGTCCATGGGGAGACCTGGAGACCTTAGACCCGAGGACATGTTGCAGAGGACATGTTGTTTTCCTGTTTTCCATCCCCTGGGAAGAACCGTGAGGACATGTTGTCCATGGGGGGAGAGAACATATGTGTTGTCCATGGGTCCATGGGGGAGACCTGACTGTTGGAGAGAATGTCCATGGGTCGGTCGTGTCATTTGTCCAGGGGTTGGAGAAGGGTCCTTGTTTGTCCATGGGGGAGAAATCAGGATGTTTTGTCCATGGGTATTGATAATATTGATAACGTGTTGTTATTATTATTATTATTACCTTATTACCTTAATGTCAGAAATTTTAGCGACCAGAAAAGTTCGCAAGTTAGACCATTCACAAATTTTTTCGTATTTAGTGGGATCTTAATTTCGCGATTCAACAGTATTACTTAAATTAATAAACCTTTTTTCTTTGAAAATACAAAGAATAACTGCCTCTGTTCCTTTGAAAATACAAAAGAATGTTTACTTTATTTACCTTGGAAAATACAAAGAATAACTACCTCTTTTTTCTTTGAAAATACAAAGAATGTTTACTTTATTTACCTTGGAAAATACAAATAATAACTACCTCTTTTCCTTTGGAAATACAAAGAATGTTTACTTTATTTACCTTGGAAAATACAAAGAATAACTACCTTAATTCCTTTGGAAATACAAAGAACCCTAAGTCATTTTCCTTTGAAAATACAAAGAATAACTACCTCTTTTCCTTCGGAAATACAAAGAATGTTTACTTTATTTACCTTGGAAAATACAAAGAATAACTACTTCTTTTCCTTTGGAAATACAAAGAATGTTTACTCTATTTACCTTGGAAAATACAAAGAATAACTACCTCTTTTCCTTTGGAGCTACAAAGAATGTTTACTTTATTTACCTTTGAAAATACAAAGAATAACTACCTCTTTTCCTTCGGAAATACAAAGAATGTTTACTTTATTTACCTTGGAAAATACAAAGAATAACTACTTCTTTTCCTTTGGAAATACAAAGAATGTTTACTCTATTTACCTTGGAAAATACAAAGAATAACTACCTCTTTTCCTTTGGAGCTACAAAGAATGTTTACTCTATTTACCTTGGAAAATACAAAGAATAACTACCTCTTTTCCTTTGGAAATACAAAGAAAGTTTACTTTATTTACCTTGGAAAGTATATTGCTTTTACCCCCTGGACATTCCAATTTTACCCCCTGGACATTCCAATTTCACCCCCTGGACATTCCAATTTCACCCCTTGGACATTCTAATTTCACCCCCTGGACATCTCACATTCACCCCTAGAGCTTCTGCATAGATACCCACGGACATCCCATTTTTACCTGTAATTTCCAACTTTGTGCCAAAAGCTTTATTGGGCTATTCCAGAAATGAAGAAATATAATTTTGGAATAAAGAAATGTAATCTTCGTTTTCCTTTAAAAATACAAAACACTTAACACTCATATTCTTTCAAATATTGAAGATATGCAGGTTTCATTTTCCTTTTACAATACAGGATATCCGACATTAATTTTCCATGAAATTCATGTAACAATTATTTTCTTTCAAGTAACAAAGACATGCCAATTTCATTTTCCTTCAAAATACAAAAAAAGCAGTCTTCATTTTTTTTTTGAGATAAAAGATGTATAAATTTTCGTTTTCCTTCAAAAAAGCAAGACACGTCACATTCGTGTTCCTTTAAAAATACAGGATATACTTGTAACAATCATTTTCTTTCAAATATCCAAGAGATGCAGATTTAATTTTCCTTCAAGAATACAAGACACGTCACATTTTTTTGCAGACGATACTTAATTGTAATTATTTCAGATACCATAGTCAAATATTACGGTCAAAAAAACTGAACTAGGTTCAGAAGGTTAATAAGAGCGGTTTAGGTTTCAAGGTATTAAGGCCATAAATGTGCTCTAAATTAAAGTCGGTAAATGACCACCATTTGCTTTCAGTTTCTTGGACTTCCTCAATAGAGAAATCAATAACAAGCTTACCACAAACTACTTTTCTGATGGTCAGTCTTGCGGTTTGTTTCTTATCACAGAATTTCTGCTGCCCAAAGCAAAAATGAATAAATGATGACGTCAGAATTTTCAACATTAGCTTCTTCAAATATCACGTTAAAAAGCCTTATTTTAAGATCTCTTATCCGTTCAGACCACCTATTTTTATTTCCCAGTCTTTTTTTAAACATCCCTGTCTCACAGCCACGGTGGAACTTTTTTCCTCAGTGGGGATAAAAACTCCTATCGAAATCCCAAAGAGGATGGAAATTCTATTGTTCTAAGGTTAAAAAATCAAGTGGAGATGGTTTTGGAGTGCAATTTTTAAACTTTGAATTTCTAATGGGGATGAAATCAAAATCAATATCCCAGTGGTGCTGAAATTTCAGGGTATTTTCCCACCGGGGACGAAATCTTGGCCAAATTTCCCAGTGGGGTTGGAGTCCCAGCGTGTCTGTGAAACAGGGGTGTTTTTAATGACCTAGGGTTTTAGTAACATGACAGATGGCCTTGCTGTGATGGGGCTTTTTCAGCTAAAATAGTGTATGCCAAAAAACCTACCTGAAGATGCAATATAATCCTGGGAAATGATTTTCCAACTCGAAGGGAGCGAAAATAGTGGGTGGTGTCACTTCTAAGTTCAGGGGTTGGGATTGCAAAATATGTCCTTTTTGTCGTTCTTTTTATCATTTGTCGTTTTTTGACGTTTTTAATACTCATCCGCCGTTCTTTTTAGATGGTCTGGAAACGTTAGTTGAACAGCCTCACAGAGTAGGCGGGATTAGGATTACACCGTGGTCATAGTTCCTTATTATTTCGAACTGATAAAAAAGTGAATCAACAAAAATTGCATCGAAAAACAGAAGAAAAGTATCCTCCCCGTGGGTGATATCGTTGAGATCGAACGGCCGTCCAACAAAATTTCACTGCACTGTCAACACTGCCTCACTGGTGGAAGTGGGGTTAAGGTCAAATTCTACTATTTTCTCACTTCATTATGTTCAGGGTTGTAGATCATGTTGGTATCATGTTTATAAGACCAAAATGCGATAAATTTTTTTATTTTGCAGCACATTCTCTGAAACCTGCAAAACAGCTACGTATTATATCTTTATAGAATAGCTACTTGGAAGTATGTTATACAAGTCTCACCATGGCAACAAGCAACCTGGAATCCAAACCATCATTTTGAAATATTTGGTTTCAGCAATTATCCCCGGATATATATTGTACTGCCCAATTAATATTCATAATTCATTTGGAATGTCGAGATGATGTAAACATTGGTTTCATATGACCGGTGATGCTAAGGAAACGACCCGTAAAAGTGGTTTTAAACGGATATAACGTTGATACAATAATCACATTAATTATATAGACCAGATTGCGTGCCAAGTCCAATATATGAAGCTTTGAGGAGGTCAAGATTCTGAGCATTTCACATGATAAGCGAATAAGAAAATTAATTTTAGTATCTGAACATAAAAGTTATGTTTTAGATTATTTAACACTTTTAACAAAGAATTGCCTTTATAAATTGCTTTTTAATCAAACCCCTTAAGAGTAATTAAGAACTTAATTGCAAAAATGACGTTACGAACTTTAAAAATACGTTAATAATATGTTGCATCACCTTCTTTTATAAAAAGTGCTAAGTTTTAATGGGTAATTAACATTTTTGTTTCGAAGTCTTTTCAAACTGTCTGCAAAGAATTGAACTATTTTAAATTTTGCGGAAAATTTTTCTAAAAAGATGTGTCAAAAGTTATGACTGTTTTTTTAAGCAAAATCCAGATGAAAAATTGATGAAAAACCACTATTTTGAAGATTTCGAGACAAAGAAGCATTTACAAAAATTTTCCGCAAAAATTTTTATTGTTCGGTAAAAGATACACCATCTACTGCGAAAAATTTTTCAAAATGTTTTTTCTTCGCCGAAACTAAGCTCTTCAAAGTTGAAATACTCTTCCTCGCAAAAGTCTTCATTTTCTTCTTCATCAAATCTTTTCAATGCAATTTTTGAATTTTCAGATTCAGGAATAGTTTGTCTAACAGAAAATGTATAACATGCCATAGTTTTGTTGGTTACATCAGTCAGAAAACACATTTTAAACACGGCAATTATGAAAAATTCACCATGGTCAGAGCCCTTAAGAAGTTGCTTGATCCATTGCTCCCGAAGCAGCTTTGTAGCTCCGAGAGATTTAGACTAGTAAACCACGTCGTTGTATTTCGCTGCAGCTTAAGCTTACAATGCAATGGGCTCTATGTTTATATGTTCACTGAATACAACATGTCTTTCCAAACCACTCTCCCACGGCAATTTCTATTTTTAATAAGCGCTCTTTATAAGCACTATTCCCACGTTCCTGTGTCCAAGGAAAGCCAGACGCTTGCTAGTCTACGAGAGATTAGAGGTTATTCTGGAATAAAAACAGTTCATAGAAATGACCCTAAAATTACCGAGAGTTTTTGTCGTTTTGTCCGCACTCATTCGGCGAGGTCAGGGCCTCGAAAATCTAGTACCATATTTATTATCAAAATATTACGTATTGCGTCAATTCGTGGCTGCAAAAAGTAAACAAACGATGTCATGGAAAGAAACCAAACATTCTTTGATTCTCTTTTGTATAAAGCCTGCAGACGCAAGACAGGAAAGAATAACAAAACTTTATACGTTTTTGAGAGATCTTGGAAATCTATTTTTGTGTAACTTGTCAAGTTTTCCATACCTTACGCATAATGGGCAGTCATAAATTTAGTCTAGCAAGCTAGACGACTAATTCAGACATATTAGAAATAAAGCAAAAAAGTAAATTTTAGTCGTCTAGAAACCTTTGTGCACTAACTCCAAACAAAAAAAAAAGTGTCAATATCGCAATTAAAATGTTTTCCCGCTCAAAGAAAATTCTTGAAAATAAAATGTGTGTGGATTTTGTGTGTTAAAAATGTTTCATTTGAGTTGATTTTATTTTGAGAGTTTGTTGTTGCTTAATAAATTGCTCTCTCGCTACGCAAGTTTCTGCGTAGCTAGGCCCGGTATCTATAAGGCTGGAACACCGGATTCTTCCAGTCGTTTATACAAACTAAATCCCGTATCATTATTTGTGTTTATTATTAGTATTACATGCATTATAAACGACTCCAGTCTATCATAAATTCATAAATTAGCAATAGAATAAAAAATACTCTTGAGTTTTAACAGAATCCCTGTTACTTTGAACCATATTTATTCTATAAGTTGCGATGAGAAATTTTGTTGTGAAATTGTGTTTTCAATTTTGGATCTCCTGCCTTTGAAAGTGCGAACAAAATATTATTCAATCACCGGAGAAACATACTATTGGAAGTACACGCTTTATTATAAGAACAACCTTTGACCCTCTCCAGATCAAGGGTATATGAAAAAACAATGGAGGATTGGACTTGAAAGGCCCTTTTCTTTCAGCTGCTCTCATGTTGAGATTGGCCGGCCGCACCACTGTTGTAACGCCATAAACGGCTGATATTAAAACTTGAATATTTGGATCGGTCACAGCCAAGGAAAAACTAAAATTTATTTATTGATAAATTTTATATGATAGGATTTTTTATGAGAGTCATGATAGATCTGAAGATGCTCTGCCATAAAGTAGAGAGAAAATCTATCAATCAATAAATTTTTGTTGTTTCTTGCCTTTGACCCATCCAAATATTTAAGTTTTAATAATGGAAAAGCAATCACTGAAGAGTTTTACGACTGAGATTGTTACACCTGAATATTTTTTCGATGTAGTGAGGTGCTTGCTAGCATAAATATGCAGAGCATAATTCCATTTGGTCAGTATATTAAGTTTCGTGTTTTTTATGTAGAAATTGAAGTTTCTGTGGTATTAGAAAACGTCGAGGACTTGGGACTTTTCCTAACCTACCAATAGTGTGGTCTTGACGTCCTAACGAAACTGCTACCAATACATACACGGAATAAAATGCAATTTTCATTTCAAAAACGACTGTTTACTTAAAGTCTCAAAAGTTTGGCACGATTTTTGAACCAGTAGAAAAAATCTTCATTTTCTTCATCTTCATTTTGTTTCTTTATTTTTTAATTTTCAAAAATCTTTTATCCTAAAGATTATTCTCCATGAAAATATCTTCCCAACGTTGTATAAATTTCTAACATAGCATGAATAGTTGCTGAGAAAGTTCAAAAAAACTTATCTCCATGTACTTTGAGATAGACTTTACAGGCCAAGAATTGAATGGGAGAATCTCAACCAATCACCCGAAAAAATATCTTTCTATAATCTTTGTATAATCGTTAATAGTTTGATTAGTTTCAGACATGATATTAATCTTTCACTGTGCCTGCCTCCCACTTCAATGTAAACGGATTAGAGATATTGATCGATATGTAAAATAAAAAACATTGCCTCGATCATTTAAAGGAGAGAACGATAAGTCAAAATACTTTGAGTCATTCTTGTCAGTTGGTTTCTTCCTATATACCCCCGGGAGGGGGTACTTGCAGTGCACTTTTTAAAATTTTTTGCAACTTTCCAAGAAAATGTGGAATTTTTCCTCCAAAATTGACCAATTTTGTGCCAATTTTACCAAAAAATTGGCCTTTTATCGCAATTTCCTACCCTTACAGTGCAGTTCAGTGCAGTTTTGTAATTTCCTACCCTTACAGTGCACTAGCTGAACTATGAAAAACCTACCCTTAAGGGCCGAACGTCTGGTAGGTCATTTACCTTGAGTGCCCCCCCCCCCGGGCTGTATACACGTTTTTTAATAAGAAAATCCGAAATTTTTTAAGCCTTCGGATGCTCTTAACCTTTTGAGTTTTAAGCCTAAAAATGTTCTTAACATATTCTTATTTTCGCTATTTTTTTGAGTACTTTTTTCCTTTTTCCAAAAGATATTGGGTGTTTTAGAGTTCACCGCGAAGCCTTAAAGTGTTCTTAATATTTTGTCCATCGAAGCCTTATGTTCTTATATAGTTTATTCTTATGAAAAACGTGTATCAGTTCATTTCTATATACATGACCGTTATAATAATTCGTCTCCAAGGGAAAATAAACAAACATTTAATTCCAACACCCACTTACAGTGAGGCACTTTGCTATTTTACCCTTAAAAGGTATGTAAAAACATAATTCCGTTATCTACAGGGTGTCCCTAATAAAAGTATCGAGTTTGAACATGAGATTGAGTAAAAAAGTTTGTGTGTGTTATCGCTAAAATATAAGAACGTTCTCCATCACAATGGCTCATTTCAAAAGGTAGTTACAACGTATAAATTAATCAATAGCCCTTTTACTATTCCCCTGTTGCATAAATGTACGTCTTTAAAAATCAAAATTAATAAAAATTCAAATTCCCTCATTTTACTTTTTTATTGTTCCATACATTCCATTTTTATTATTTTCATAGTTTTACATACGATTCTTTACAAACATGTTTTAATTGTTGCGTTTTTCTCATGATCGTAATTTCGTTGCATTTGTAAACAGGCAGAGTATGTTTTTATTGTTACGTAATGACAAAGAAAAAAGAGGGAGAGCTTAAAATACAATTTTGTGAATACACACTTAAAACTTCTACTCAATCGCATGTTCAAACTCGATACTTTTATTAGGGACACCCTGTACACGTTTGATCCCACTAAGTTTGCAAGCAAAAAGGTTATTAAAGAATCGGACCAACGGCTTATCAGATTATGATCAATTAATCTATGGTATAATAAAACAGCCGTAATGACAGCTGCAAACTCCGGTAATTGTCATGGGTCAGCCTTTTTTAATATATCTAACATAAAATTTAAAAGAGTATATCCTAGTAAGTGCAGGCGCAAACGCAAACCAAATTGGGAAATCGAAACGGAAAGATCTGGAAATCGAACCCGACTATCGCGATTGATCGGATATACGCACAATTACAAAAAAAAACATTGATTTTAAGAAACTCCTTAACCAGAGTTTAATTAGCTCAATAAAGGTGCTAGGAGGGATAAACTGTTTCCCCTGGTAAAGCATTAAGACCAGGATTTTAGACCAATAGAATTAGATTTCTACCTTGAAGAATGATATTGTGGCTTAAATCTCGCACAAAGAGGTTCCTTTTGGGTCCAAGATCCACCGAAAAAAATTCGCAATCGAATCGGAAAATATTAAGGTGTTTTATGATAAAGTGACGTCATGGATAGCTTGATTTTCAGTAAAAATCTGAAAGCAAAATTATTTTGAAAATTCTTCAAAAATAAATTTAGCTATTTCATCTGAAAGATTAATGAAAAGTAGATCACACGAAAATGTGGTTATATTTGCAATTTCGTCAGAACTCTAAAATTGTCCAAAATGGTGCAAATTCCGTCACATTTTCTTGGTGACGTTGACATTATTAGGAATTATATCTATAGAGGTCTGGGAATCAAAGTAGAAGAAAGTGATTCTCCTAAATCTCACCCAAACAGAAATCTTTGAGACTGAAAGCGGAGACATACTTGAAATTTGTCTACCAGTTTTTATATAGTTATTACGAGGTATGTAAGCCGATAAACTGCTACGTGCCTCGTGCTGTACTGATAAAATGATTCAAATAGCTATTGACTTAATCTCATTAGGGGTAACCGTTGACGTTATTGTTACCATAGTAACGTTGGTTTTAAAAGTGATCTATTTAATGATTTTTTGATCAATCAATAATTTTTTCCTTTCTATATACTTTGTGCAGCAGGATACAAATCATCGTATATCATATTGGGCTTTTCCAGAAAAAAACCGTGTACCCCCTGTTGAGGAGGTCCATCCCTCTGTGGTTGGAAATGCTGCAACCCCCTGGAATTCCAGGCAATTTCAGGTTTAAACCCCTCTGGAATTCTGAATTTTAGTAGGATTTAAAAAAGTACCCCCACGAAATTCCAGTTATTTTAGGCAGATTTCTGCGCATCTCCTCATGGAATTCCGCAACATATCAAACCTTACCCCCTTGGAACGGAAATGGACCTCCTCAACAGGGGGTATATATACGTTTTTTTTTCTGGAAAAGCCCATTTTAATATCTAAGTACGGACTATCCTTCAACCCATGATGTGTAAACACGAACTCTTAAGTCTCAATTTGCCCAAACTCGTACTCAAGTAAGTAAGTAAGTTAGTCTGCGACCGCAGTCGGAGGCGACCCGAAGGCTCCTCTTTCGATAGCTATCAACCCGAAGGTAGGGGAGGGCGCCACTCTTTCTCTCTGGATTGCTCCAAATACCCTTGATACTTCTCGTAATTGCTGAGCATCAAGCTGAGAAACATCAAGTACCATCTTTATACTAAGTACAAAGTCTTTGGTATGACTCGGCCGGGGATTGAACCCATGACTTTGCGCGCCGTAGCCTGATGCTCTAACACTGTAAAACAGTCGTACTCGAACCCAAAAATGTTGCTTTTTTATGATTCTAATATCGCGTACCACGTCCATCAGGGAAATTGGTAATGAATCCCTAGGGGTACTTAGGCAGAATTGGGTACGAGAAGGTGGTCCCTATTTAGGCCCTTAAGATATCTGATATCTGATATAAGTGTATCTGACAAGGTCGACATGGGTGGACAATTTTTAGAGTGAAAATTAGAAAATGTTTCAATTTTGCATTTACTTTTAGACATTTTTGCCACTTTTCAGAGTGAAAATGGGGAAATTTTTTCAACTTTTCGTTCTGACAGGGTCTTAAATTTATCCAGCATTCATATCCGACAAGGTCTACAATTTTCAAAATCCAGTGGTAAGTCCCCGTCGTCTGTCAAGGTCAGTACCCCCCGGTTCTAAAGGCTTGCAAGATTCGATTTTTTATACCATATTAGTAGTAGTAAATTTGCGACCTTGTCAGATATTGCCATTAATAAAAGTAACCCGGACCTGATCTTTTCCTGAGAGCCTCCCCCACTGAATCCAATACTGAAATAAAAAACGTGAATTATTATGAGATACTCGTCTAACTTCAATTATTCCATTCACGGTATCTTTAATTTGAGCAAGCTTTCTGTATTTGGAAAACCAAAGGAGCTCCCCCCCCCAAAGAAGCCACGCAATCTAGCTACCAAATAATAGTTCATTTCTAGTAATTGTTTTTAATGGGTTACACAAATATTTGTCAATAAACGTAAACAAGCCGGTACCCGGCGTCGCAAGCCGGTTAAGCTGTTGCTGAATACACTTAAAGTCATTTGGATGTTGAAGATGACTTAAAAGCAAGATGAAATTAAAAGGAAGCAGAAATTTCTTCAAAGTTTGACTCTAGCCCTCTTTAAATTGTGTCCTCCGAGAATTATTTTACTCCCAGTCAAAATGATCAGAAAGGACGTCATTAAAGTTACACTATACCGGTGACCAGCGAGTTCCGAGTTATCAATTTTGTCTCTGTAAGGGTCACCTTTTCAGCGAAAGTCAGTTTCGCTAAAGGCCAGTTTTTGGAGGTTCCGTCCGCACATACCCCTCATCCGCTAACCCATTTAAAAATTATCGACTTAGATGTTTTTACGAAAAACGAACTTTTGTGTTTTACCCATTTTCGAATGTTTTTTTTATGTTCTGTCGGGGTTCTGTCTCATGATTCTTATGTTTTATCTACATGTGATATTAATTTCTGTAAAGGAGTTTGTTTTGCTGTTTTAAAAAGAATTCAGCAGTTGTGTGATGTTGTTTTGGAGGCGTTGTAATCTGTTAGACCACCTTTGCCCATTGTGGATTTTGTTATTAACAACTTGGTTTCTGCATTCAGCTTACTGAGGATTAAAGAATTTACTTAAAAGGTTTTATGTTTTAAAAAGAATTAAAAATAAGAAGCAATACTAACAAAAAGGAAAATTTTAACAAATTTAAGCTCTATCTACACTATAATAGAATAATGAATTATTCGAATTTAATTAGCGGGGGGTCTTAATAAGAGCGGGGGATTGATTTTTTTCTCTTAACAATTAGCGGGGGGACGTCTATTCAGAAGACAAGAGTAGACAGTTCTAGGCTTTTAGGCCTTACTTTTGGTCTATAGGCATTGCTGTAGGTGGCCACTAGGAATCACCCCTACCGGAAATTGCTTATTAATAGGTTTAAACAATAAACAACTTTCACAAAAGATTTCAAAAAAAAAGAATGTTTAATTAAAAAACAACTGATTAGCTAAGATTTCGAAACTCTCTATTGTTTCATTAAAACCTCAGTGCGCATGCGATTTATCCGGAGAATTTCAATATTCAAAACAAGAAAAGCAGTGCTCATATCCCGAAGAGTAGAAGTTTTACGCTCGAAATGAAGGAGGGTATAACATAGCCTAGTCTAAGCCAGGCTCTATCCGATTATCAATCAAAACAAACTTATCAAGAACATGCGAAAACGAAAGTAGAACACACAAAACAGACGCAAAGTGACATACAGACTACCGCTATTAATATATAGGTTATCTATCTTCTAGGAAAAAAACAAGTTATATAATAAATATATCTTATAAATGCATACATACTGACAGTGCTATTTATGTGTCTCAATTTTTTTCTCAAATGCTTCTATGATATTTTGATTATTAGAAAGTTTGTAGTTCATATACTGTTGATGTGATAGAGAATCAAAAGCGTTACTTAAACTAGAGACTATGGCTGGACTTTGCTTTGAAAATCCAGTAAAGTGAACAAGGCCTAACATGCAAAGGGCTCTTTTTTGTAGAATAAACACCAAAATCTCCAAAAAATAAAAAGACTGAATTAAGTATGGAAAGCCAACATAAACTACAGATTTGAGCGATATTTGTAACGAAAGCAGCCAGCGAGGCGAACTTTTTTTCCGATGAGAGTATGTTTCAGCTAGAAATTTTGATCTGTTCTGATCAGATCTTCGAAAATTAATCAGCTAGAAATAATGTGTTCTGACGAGACAGGGGTATAATCAAGGTCATCTAACGTGTTCTTCTTGTCTAGGTAACCCTGAACACATCCAACCATAAAGTAGTAATAAATTTAGGGAGACAAATAGTGCGATAAAAATTTCCTAGAAATCAAAACACTTCATTTGTACAAAAACTTGAAGGGGTTGAAGGTAATAACATGTGGTCTCCTAGATTATAAGAACACATATTTCTAAAAAATCTCTCCGCCGGCTGCTTCTGTTGCAATACCGACAAGCTTTAAAGTTATATGATTACGCTATCTATTATGTTATACCGTGAAAAGCACAGCTCAAAATCATATATTTACGCTGTGCCGACGAATCGAGATTCTATTCATCGCGCAATCAGTGAAGACAAAAGTAACCATGACGACCATCCAAGATCTTGGATGAGCGTCATAGTCGATATTTTTATTCCCGTCGTTGAAAACACAACTTACAAAAAGTCATCAATGCTTTGTAAAAAGAGTCAGTGATAGAGAATCATAACATAAAGTCTGTCTATTATTTCGATTCAATTAAAGTGACATTTCCATAATTAAAAGTTTAGTAATTACTGTTATACATTTGGGGATCATGTAAAAGATTTCTTTCGAAATAAACTCATTTCAACTACACTTGGAGGTTTCTGGGGAGTTCGTAAATAGTAAACTGCATACTGATACAGTTTGCTAGACATTAATATGGTAATATTTGCTCTTCATCTTTGATTTTTTCTACAGTGATTAGATTGACACATGCGCGATAAAATTTCTATTATTTGTCTTCAGAGGTTACTATTTTCTTTGAAAACTTGACCTCTGATACTCAGGGTAATTATGTTAGCCTTTGCGTAGCACCAGGTTTATCGTTTTAGTATGACTGTTGTAAAAGCGACACAAGCCAGTATCATATCATATATATTAAGTCTCTTTATTATAGGTCTAGTCTAAAAATATAGAACAAGATCGTTACACATGCACCCTACTTGTACATGGGTCAAATGAAATATCTCTTAAAAAAAAACTGCCGTGAAACCGATATGCAGTTAGTCTGTGTAACTGTAAGAAAATAAAATATGTATGGCCGTCATGGCGACTAGTCCTCCTCAGCAAATCGTACTGGGGCTCTCCGTGGTCTCGTTGACCTACGAACAAAATCGTGTCTAATTGGGTGAACGTCCTCGTATTGCGGGGCAGGGTTGGCGACTTCACGATCTCGTTGGAGGAGCACTTGTTGTGGTGGAGTTGGTTCCTCGAAGTCCCATTGCTTCTGCGTGTTTCTGTTGTCCTCATCGGCGTGTTGTTGTTGTTGTCGTTGATTATCAGGTTTCTTGTAGATTTTCCATTTCTGCGCGTCTCTTGTGATGGTTCGATCTGGTCGTGATGCTGTGATTTGGTGTCCATTGATTGAGATGACTTCATATGGCGATGGGTCGAAGGGTGGTTTGGATTTGGTGCTCTTTTGTTTCAGGAGAACAGTGTCCCCAAGCTGGATGTTGTGATGCTTGACATATGGCTTGTTGTCTTTGTAGTGGGATTGTTTTATCTTCTGCGCGATCTCCTTTTCTCTTGCTTCGGCGATGTCTTTTCTGCTGGCTGTTTCATCTTGCTGTGGTAGACGTGAGTGGAATTTTCTGCCAAACAGGAGCTCTGCCGGTGCCTTTCCAGTTGTTGGGTGTGGGTGTGGCGCGGTACATCTGTAGAGTCTTGTTTCAGCTCTGCTTTGGGATCATTCTTTTCGACGATGGCTGTGTGCCAGACTTTCTTGCAAATTTTTCATGAAGGCTTCCGCAAAGGCCATTTGCTTCCGGATCATCCGCGCTGAGCGTTGGTTCGTGACGAATACCTGCCCACTTGAAATATTCTTGGAGTTGGTGGTGCTCTTTTCCATTGAAAGGTGGACCGTTGTCCGTTTTCAACCGTTTGCAATAACCATGTCTTGTGAATATGTCATCAAACGCCTGGATGTTGTGTTCTGATCCTGTCCCTTTTACCACTGCTACTTCTGGATATCTTGACAGTTCGTCTATCACCACCAGTAGGTATATACCGTCTGCTGTTGGTCCCCAGTGGTCGGCTGAAAGTTTCTGCCAAGGTTCCTCCGGAGGTGTGGAAGGTGTGTTGGGGTCGCGATGCTTCGTCTCTGTTGAGGCTTGGCATGCCAGGCATCTTTGCACCGCGTCTTGTATGGCCTTGTCCATCAATGGGAACCACAATCTTGACCGCATGTATCGTTTCATCATGGTTTCTCCTGGGTGTCCTTCGTGTGCTATGTCAATGAGATTCAATCGGAGGTTGCGTTGTCCTGGTTGCATGGGCGTGTCTGGGACATAGATTTGACTCCCTCTCATGATGACGCCATTTTCGACCGATAGTTCTTTGTAAATTCTGTTGTTGACTTCTGATCCAGATGGCGGCTCTGATCTGCCTTTTGAGATGTCTTCTATGAGTTGTTGGTAGTGTGGATCACTTTGAGCAGCCTGTCTGATGGTGTCGATGTCAATCGCCGGTGTTGTGTTGTTGAGGTTGATTTTCCGTACTAGAATGGTTGTTCCAATATCGAAGCCTAGATCGTCTTGTTCCATTTCTGTGAGGTGGGATATCGGGTTCGGGTGTCTGCTGCCATAGTCGCATGGCATTTCTTTCCCCTTCAGGTAGCGGAGATTGAATTGGAGATCTTGAACCCGGTCTCTGTGGTTGCTGATTTTGCGGGATGCTGGTTTCTGTCGATTGTTGTAGATTGGAATGAGAGGTTCATGGTCTGTCCATGCTGTGAATTGACTTCCGACAACGTAGTAGCGAAATTGCTCCATTGCGAAACAGAGACCAATACTTTCTCTTTCAATTGGGCTGTATCGTTGTTCAACATCGGTTAGAGCTCTGCTGTTGTGGTCTATCGAAACCCACGTACCTTCTCCCCTCTCCTGGTAGATGCTTGCTTGGATTCCTACCTCTGATGAGTCCGACACCACATGAGTCTTTTCATTGGGATCGTACGCTTGTAGAGTCGCTGGATCGTCCAGGATTTGCATCAGCGTCTGGTATGCAGTTTCCTCTTCTTCCTGCCAGCGGAATTTCTCCCCCTTTTTCAACAATTTGCGAAGCGGTGCGGTAGTGTCTTCATATGTTGTGTGTAGTTTGTTGTCGAATGTGAACTTCGCATTGTACTGGCAAGCCATCAACAAAGAGCGAACATCCTCTGTGTTTTCAGGTCTGCCACCGTCTTTGATGTTTTGAATCTTCTTTGGGTCCGCTGTCACGCCATTGGAATGGAACGTCCGACCAAACCATTTGATTCTTGTCTGTCCGAACGTCGATTTGGTTGGTTTGAGGATTGTGCCATTCTCTTTACAACGATCCAGGAATGCTGCGAGGTTTCTGTAATGTTCCTTATAGTCTCTTCCGTAGACTAGGATGTTGTCATGCAATGTAGTGACGCCTTGGAGGCCAGCAAATGCTTTCCGTATCTCGTTGTGGAAGACGCCGCTTGAGGCTGTGGGTCCGAAATACAGCCTCTCCATTCTGTGAAGGCCCTCGTGTGTTTGAAAGATGCTCTTGTCTTTGGATTCTTTGTCTAGCTGAAGTTGATGGTAACCCCAACCCATGTCCATTTCACTGAAAATCTTCGCCTCCTTCAGGTCGTGGCGGATCTCCTGTGGTGTTTGGACGTGGAATCGAGTGCGCTTCATCCCCGCATTGCGTGGTGTGTTGTCTATGTTCATCCTGATTTGACCATTGCTTTTATCTGTTATCACCACGTTCATCACGCAGTCATAGCTTTCTCGTGGGTCCACATCCGTTATCACTCCCTGTGTTCTCAGAAATTCAAGGAGTTTACTGACTTCGCCTTGATAGTGGATTGGAACGTTGCGAAATGGTGGTTGCTTTGGCTCGAGTTCTTCTTCATAGTCGAGGTGGATGGGCTTCGTTCTGATGCATCCAATTTTGTTGTCGTCGAAGACTAGACCTCGGTATCCGTCGACGAGTTTCAGTATCTTTTCGATCTCTGTTGGGTCTGCTTCGTTGCTGTCAGGACGTGTTTCGAGTTGTATCCCAAGGTTATCTCTGATGAGTTGGGGAATCCTCTTGATTGCACTTGTGTCTTGTGTTCGTGGGCTCTTTCCTTCCTTGTTGAAGGTGATGAATCCTAGGTGTTCTGCGTCGTTGTCTCCGAGTAGTGGTTCTGGCTGAAAACCGTCCACAACATATACTTTGCTATTGATCTTGCTTCCTTTGGCGTTCTCGATCACAGTGTGAACCATTCCAGTGATGTTGAGATTGTTTGAAGATCCCCATGCCCTGAGTATGATGTCCGGCTCTTCCAGGGGTCCCATGGCGTTGCTGTAGTGTTCAGGTGTGATGATGGTGTGCTGGCTCCCTGTGTCTGCGAAGAGGGTGTGTTTTGTGCCGCCTATCTTGACATCGACCCATTTGTCTGCTGGCTTAGTCACCTTCTTTATGGCAGTGAGTGTAGTAGGTTCTTGGTTCGAGTCATTTCGCTTCAATGTTGTAAAGTAATCTGCGTTGATTCTTTTGACCGTCTTCTTTCCAGGACAGATTGGAGTTCTGGCAAAATGGTTCTTCCCACCACATGTGAAGCATTCTTTGCCATTTGCTGGGCATCTTCCTGACTGATGGCTGGAGTTGCATCGGTTACAAGATCCTTTGTGTCTGTTGCTATACTTTCCTGCCTTTTTGAGCTTCATTACTTTCAGGGTTTCAATCATCTCGTCTATCTCATCTTGTGTCATATTATCTTGATTCATTTCGTGTCGAACACGTTTGACATGTGTTGTCTTGTCCAGGCTGTGGGCGTCGTCTCGGCCTGCTTCTCGTGCTTGGCCCCATCTTGAAAGTTTCTCAAGGTTTGGATCCTCCGCAAGCGCCTTCTCTCTCAGGCTGACATCATTCATGCCGAATATGGCAGCATCCTTTATAGCTTCCTCTGTGGTGTACGGTTTCTTGTCAAAGTTCAGGGACTTGGCCTTCTTTTCAAGATCTAGAAGGAAGTCACCCCACGTTCGTGGTTCCTTGTTTGGTCCCCAGAAGCTGGTGCATGGCCATTGTTCGATTGACCATACGTCTCAGATAGTAACGTAGCCGTTCAATAGTCTGCATGTAGGTGGGTGCAGCTTCTGCATTTGCTTCTGCACCTTCCCCATTTGCTTGTGCACCTTCTTCGTTTGCTCGGGCTCCTGTGTTGAGGTGTGATCTCTCTGCACGAATCAACTCAACCATCTCTGGTCCTCCCCAAGTTTTCAGGAGGATGATCTTTTCTTTGTCTTCTGTTACACCAATGTAGTCCATCCTGTTTTCTGCATCATCAAGCCATTCGTTAAATAGAATGAGCTTCTGCATTTTGTCAGTGCCTAGGCCGCATTGTCGTATCGGCCCAAGTGCGGATGGATCATTCTTTGGTGGTGCTGCAGCTGCCGCAGCAGGAGCTGCTTGCTGTAGCTGACCGCCAGTGATAGCTGCCATAAGTGTCTGGAATTGTTCAGGACTGAAATTCATCTTGAACTGCGTTGTTCGTATTAGACAGGAAAAGGAAAGGTCTTACCTACAACGACCAGGGCACACCTGGTGTGGTGAAAGTTTCAGTAAGACTATGACGTGTCTTTCTTCTTTTCCTTGATCACGTGTATGTGAAGTCGTCTCCCGTGCTATGTTGGCAGCGTCTTGATTCAGTGATTGATCAGTCAAATAGAGTATGGTAATAAAGTAAGGAATAGTCTTACCTCGAAGGTCCAGGGCAAACCTGGTATGACTGAGCTTTTGGTAAGACGTCCAAGTCTTTCTTCTGGATCAAGTCTGTCAGTGTGTTGTGTCTGCGTCCAGTTTCAGCTAGTGGTCTTGTGTGTATCACCATATGTATCTTGTTTCAATAGTCTCTTCGTTGCCAGTGTAAAAGCGACACAAGCCAGTATCATATCATATATATTAAGTCTCTTTATTATAGGTCTAGTCTAAAAATATAGAACAAGATCGTTACAACTGTATTAAATATTTGACTAGGTACCACGTTGGATGTGACAACGAGTATTGTTATTAGGGAAAAAATAACACTTTGCCTTTGCAAGACCTCTTAAGAATTTTATTATTTTGTGAGAAATAAAAAAAGCAACATTTTATTTAGAGAAGATTAATAAAATAATGGTTATTGCAACTGTGACTGTTGCAGCCACGGCTGGTGTTGCCGGTGCCATAGTCATCGGGTCAGGAACTGCAACTGTATCTGTAGGAGCTGGTGGGGCTGCTGCCACAACTACAGTAGCATCAGGAGTAGGAGGAGCCGGGGCTATTGGAGCAGGATCTACTACAGCTGCGGTTGTTAGAGGGCTCGGATATAATACCTTAATGGGCTTAGCAGGAACGGTTGGGAACATGGGACCATCTGGTTTGATAGCCATGGGGCCATCTGGTTGGATAACCATTGGAGCAAATTGTGAACCAAAGTCAAACATCAATTGGGATTGTTGGAAACCCATCCTTCATGAGGAAGATAATTCAAAATCCACTGGAATCCTTTTGAAAGAGCTTGCTGCTGATGAGAGGGTCAAGACAATCAGTTTTGAGAACGATAACATTCACCTCACTGTAGAAAACATCTGGAATGAGAAATTTCAACTGTCTCTTGTCCAGTTACCTGAGCCTGTTGGTGGAGGGATCGCCTTTCATGCTGAGAGAATCTAGATATGTTTCTGGCACAGGATTGGCAAAATAAGAAGTGATGACTGTTTACGAATAATAAAAGTTATGATTATATGTTGTCCATAAAAGTATGACATGTTTAAATGAATTTATCCCCTTGAAAATTTTCTCTCCTTGAAACTATGATTATTATTAAGCCAGAAAAATATCCCCTTCTCACAGAGCATTTGGGACCACTTCCAACTTGAAAAATTGTCCAAAGTTATACTCCAATTTTTGTCCCGCTAAAAATAATCAAATAAACAAATCCCCACTGAAAAACATTGTATTATTTTTTTATTCATCCACGTTGGATTTTTCTGACAATAAAATTCAAATCCCAAGCCATAAAAAAACACCCTACCGAGTGGTCTGTGAGAGGGGGTGTGTAGAAAAACATAATTTTGATATTTTGATTGAATTTCTTTACCTTTTAGCACATTTCATTTGTGAATAACAAATAAAGAATGCTTCAATTTTACGCGTTTTAGTCATTTATTATTTTTGGATTGATCGTGATTTGGCTTTTCCAGAAAAAAAACCGTGCACCCCCAGTTGAGGAGGTCCAACCTTTTGTGACCTACCCCCTTGGAATTCTAAGCAAATTTAGGATCATACCTCTCTGGAATTCCGAATTTTCACAAATTTTCAATCATTACCCCCTTGGAATTCCGCTTATTTTTGACGGATTTTCGTCTACCCTTATGGAATTCAACTGCATTTCAAACTTTACCCCCTTGGAACGGAAATGGGCCTCCTCAACAGGGGGTGCACGATTTTTTTCTGGAAAAGCCCATTCCGTAAGCCCTGGGTAGATTCTTGTACCAGATATTAGATCAGTTAAAGAATTTACCCGAAAGTCAATTTACTGACTAGAAAACTAATGAAGAATTTACCTACTACTGTTTAATTAATTTACTCCCCGCTGTTAAACAATTCACCCAATACAAGTTACTATTTTACTGTACCGGACGATTAGGGTCTTAGTAGTAAGTAATTTTCCTACCACAGTCGTAGGCGACCCGAAGTCTCTTCTTTCGATAGCTATCTACCCGAAGGTATGGGAGTAGGCCACTCTTTCTCTCTGGATCGCTCCACTTACTCTTGATCCTTCTAATAATTACTGAACATCAAGCAGATAGGCATCAAGTACCATTTTAGGAATCTTTGGTATGACCAGGCTACGGGTTGAGCCCACAGCCTTACGCACCGTAGCCAGATGTTTTACCACTGCACTATGGTCACTAAGCGCCTTAATCCCGGTAATCGGACGAAAAAAGGTGACCAAAACATTGAGTTTTCCGTTATTGAGCGAGAAAAATGTGTGTTGGAACTTAAGGACCAAGACTTACTTTTCAGGCATTAAAAAAGTTGTGGTGTTGGTTAGAAAGCGCATTTTTCCAAAGATGACAAGTCTCCCCACCAAACTTTGACGTCACATTACGTCATTGCGTCAGATTTTACCTGCATGGGTGTGGTTTGAGTGTGGTTATGTATCAGATTGGCTAGGAATTTGGTTATTATAAATTATAAGCTAGGGTTAGAGTTGGAGCTCAAAACAAGCACTCTTTTGTGATTTTATAGTATAGTCTGTAGTTTGTACAATATGAATAGCCATTAATGATTTTTTTGGTATGTATGACGTTAGGTTTCTGATCAGCGGGACCTTGCTTTTAGTGGGTTCGAACCCCACCAGTGGCGATCTTTTAGAAAATCATTCAATTAGTTGAAAAACATATAAAGTAACTTATAAAGTTCCAGAAAGTCAGAAAAACTGCGAACTAGAGACTGAAAAGTACGAAATAAGTCCAAATGTGTCTTTCGCTTTTCCGAAGAAGCCACGACCGTGATACTTGCGGTACATCCATCTGAATAATGGCATAGTTAAATGAACCTAAACACGCTTGACAAGCTTAGCAATCAATCAATAAACACTTCTACTGGAAATCATTACAATTTTCAAGAAATACCGGTTTACGAGAGTAGAGTTCATAACTCAAAAATGTGATTTTTTTATATTTTTGTTGACTTTTAATGGTAAACACAATTGCACTTGTAAAATAACCGAGTGCAAACGGAATTATAATGAATCCAATATTTATTTATACACAGATTTCCCATTTCTAGATTAAAACTCTTAAGAAGGGGTTTTGATATTAAATTTGAGTACAAGTTATTTCTTATAAGAACATCCAAAAATTTTGAAGCCTTCGGATGCTCTTAACTTCTTGAGTTTTAAACCTAAAAATGTTCTTAACTTGTTCTTAAGAATTTGGTCGTCGAAGCCTTATGTTCTTACATAGTTTGTTCTTATAAAAAACGTGTAAGGGTACGCAGAAGTATAGCGACTAGGAATTAGACCTTAGTGAGCATTGCGGTGTAAAAAAGTTTTAGGGCATTCCTTATCACCAGACGATTTTTTCAGCCAATTTTGCTAATGTGAGGTGTCCCAGCGGATCTGTGATTCTTACCTTTAAGTTTTATTTTCTAAATTATTTTCCACAGTGCACCTTTTCTCCTGACAATTCTTGCATTTCCAAAGAAGCTTAATAGTTCCACTCTCAAGTCCTAAAGTCCTGTTGATCATCTCACGTAACACCCTTGTGTCATCACATATCCGGTGGAACTCCACTCCACTGTAAAATTCGGCAAAAATTTCTACCCCGATGGGAAAATACCCTTGGGATTTCAGCCTTGCTGGGAAATTGATTTCGGGTTTCATCCCCACTCGAAATTCAATGTTTAAAAGTTGCACTCCAAAACCATCCCCACTGAATTCTTTTACCTTGGAACAATAGAATTTCTATCCCCATTGAGATTTCAATAGGAAGTTCTATCTCCACTGAGGAAAAAAGTTCAACCAGGGTTGTGAGACAGGGGTATATTTGAATGCCCTAAATAGCCCCTCCCTACTCAGATCACACTATAGCTACTGTAGTGACTTATACAAAGACATGAAAAAAACATTTAAGGGATGGTTAGAAGAGAGGCAAAACAAAATGACAATGCATGATATTTGACACTGGCTCCTAAATGAAGTCATTACGGATAACTTGCGCGTGGTCAGATTACAAAAATAGGAAATGATATTTGACAACTGAAGCCCATTCATTGGATAAAAGAAAAGGTTAAAACATCCTTTTCAGAGTATCTGACCTTTAGATCGAGATTTACTTGAAATTCAGAAATAAAGAAACATGTTTTGTAAGAGTTGTAACAATCTAGATTTTCAAGTCTGGTTAGTTTGTTTTTGCCAGAAATGTGACAAGCCCTATGTTTTCATTGTCATTAGCATAGAAACAACAACCATATAGAACTTATACTCAGAGTATCTTAACACATTTCTTGTCAAGCAGCAAGCATTATAGACGTTCTATTTAGAGGTTGAAGTTTATTATTTTTGTTAGACAACAATGGGTTTCGGTGAAATATCAGTGCATCAATGTCGACAGAAAAGCTATCTCTTCATCTTTACAATTGCTTCTTGTTTCCAAGTCATAATATCATCGTGTATTTTATTTGGTTATTCGTCATTACTGGTCATTTTCAAAGACTTACGACTTTACAGAACCTCTTGTGTGGAGAACCTTCACGCACAAAACACAACAACTTTAATGACCTTACAACAACAAATACCAAACCAATCATGTACGGCTAGGGATGAAGCTCTCAATTTGCCGTTTGCTGTTGGTGTTATTTTCTTTTCAGTGGTCAAAATACCACTTGGAAGTATTATTGATTCTTTTGGTGCAAAATCGTCACAATATATTGGATGGTATGTACCCCAACCTGAAACAAATTGTGTTTTTATTGTCTTTGACATTTTATTCCTGTTGAGATGGTTCCACATGAGTCTTTTAAGAAAGCGGCGAAATTCTGGTAAAAAACTTCTTATTACCCTCCCTCGTCAACCTCGTTCTCTTTTAACTATCCCAGCTCATACGCTCACTTTTACCACGGTATATCGTTTCAAATTTGTGAACAAAATATACTCCCTTACAATACAAAGTCCTTTATGAACGATTCCAGTGTTCGAGTTCGGCTACCAAGCGGACCTAGCTGTAACACCCAAATTTGTCTAATCTATCCCAGTTGGCACCAACGTTGTTTCAACGTTTATGTTCATAACGTCTATAAAACGTTAGGTGAACGTTGAAAAAACGTTGTGTTCCATCTGAGAAAGCTCATCTTGAAGTGGGGGTGTACAATATTTCCGAATTGCGGAAATCGACCCTTTTTTCTTCGGAATTTCGGAAATCGAGCAAAATTCCTTCGATATTTCGGAATTCCGAAATTGTTTCAGTATTGGAAATCCATTTAATTTGGCTTCGAAATTTTGGTATTATAAAGTTTTTATCTCCCTTTTTCGAAATTCATACATAAAAAATCAAATTTGATAAAAAATTAGTCAAACGAGGAAAAATACCCAAAAAATCGGTATCGGAACTGCAAGTATTTTTTTTACGGAATTTCGAAAATTTTGGCAAAATTATTCTGTATTTTGGAAATCGTAAACCCGTACGCCCACCACCTTGAATTGTATATTTATGGTTATTTCTATGTTTATTTTATTTTTTTAAACACATTTTGCTCCCGTCTCCTATTTAGATAGGTGTGTTTACGCAACTTTCTTCTTCTATTTTAGTTGCACTCTGATGCTGTTTGGTTTAAGCATGGCTTACATTGAAGAAGGTAATTTTTTCTTCGTAGGATACGTCCACAGGTTAGAAATCTTTCGATATTTTGCTTTTACTTTACGCTTATCGTTCATTTTCTCTTTTCAGTGCATTTTATAACAAATCATTTTTTGATCGAATATCTTTCCCCGTACATTTTCACAGTCGATTTCTGTCTACTACAAAGAAAATTATTTATTGAGAATCTTCCAAAGTAAAATAACAGCAGTGCTTTCCCTGACCCAACCTTTGATTACTATTTTGACGAAATTCCTTTCCACTTTGAGATTTCTTTGAATTTCTAAAAATTTTATTTTAAATCATTATTTTATATATTCGTCTATTTATAAGTTTAGGATGTTTGATGGTTTTGTAGTTTTTGAAAAGTCAAGTCTAATCAACAGTGACGACCCAAAGGGTGGTAAATGTCTCAAACATAAACAGACAGTGCTCTCGAAAATAAAGTTATTTTTATATAAAGTAAGTTTCTTGAATCTTCAAGAAAATAACGAGAAATGAGAGATAAATGAATAAAGATTAGCTGCAGTGAAAAATCGTGCCCAGTGAGAAAAATACCGAAAAATTCCATCCCTATTGGAAACCTTACTAGAAAAGAGACCATGATTTTGCAAATCCTCCTTGGTGTTTTAATTTGAAAATGATACAATCTTAAATACTACTTGCGACATCTAAATTTCTTTGATGTTATGGTTTTATGCGTGTTAAAACGTCCCAGGGTGACCATGAAAATCTTAAAATTTCACACGGGTTTGATTTACAGGTCTCAAAATCTCATCAGAGCCGATGTGACCGGATGACTGATACAGGAGTGTGTTAAAGGTTAAAATATTTTCCTCGGGTCAGGATAAAATTCATATTGAAATCCTTATGGGAAAATAAATTCTATTGTTTCAAGGTTAAAAAGTCATTGAATTTCGAGCGGGATGAAATCAAAGTCGTTTTCCAAGTTGGAATGAAATTTAAGAGTATTTTCCCATCGGGAACGAAATTTTGGCCAAATTTTCCAGTGGGGCTTGGATCCCAACGGGTTTGACACAGTAGTGCAGACAGGGTTTTGCTTAGAAGAAGCTTTATATTTAGCTAATTCTTATTTGATTATTCACTTACTGATACAGAACTCCTTATCGCTTTATATTTCAGGCAAAGAATATTTGTTATTTATCTCGTTCGTTTTTCTTTCCATCTCATCCTCCTTGTTAATGCTATGTCCATATCAGGTTAGTATTTTACAAAACTACAACATGATGTTTCATTGGCCGAGAGGTAATAACATATATAAAAGTAATTCAGGAGAAAGAAGATAACCCTGATTGACTAGTCATTGTGCAGGGCAGTGAAAATAAATGCTAAAAGTTTCATTTTACGTCATAAAACAGTATCAAGAAAATCAAGAGAAATATTATCCCGTGTCTTATGTTTTACGTTTTACAGTTTGGATTATGGAATGATTCGAATTATTGTAAGTACAATGAGAGTTTCCCTATGACGGGAACACAGTGTTATTTGTAGTATAATGAGTCTTTGAGGAAGTTTATTCGACTTGTTAGACATCCAGAGAAATGGGGGAGATCAGTCATCGAGGTATTAACTGATGCCTTTGTTTTGATTTTAGGTGTCGAATATTTTGTTCGTAAAGAATAGAGCACTTTCACTTTCGTTATTGAGTGGATGTGTGGACGGCTCGACGGTCATTTTCATCATTTTTCTGGTGAGTCTCTTTATTCAATTAATCAACAAAAAAATATCTAGCCCAACAGTCAGTTATTTTCTAGATGATTAGTAGAGAAAGGAACAGGGCTTTTGCCTAAAAAGACATAATTTTGGCAATAATCTTTCCAATTGAATAAGAGATTCCAAAATGGACACGTGTTTTTTCGAACGTTTTTTAAGGAAGTCGGGATGTTTTCGGAAAAACAAGGAATTGATATTGGGAAATATTGGGAAATACACGCATTCAAATGAAATGCGAGCCCTGTAAACTTGGAACCTCAATAATTACATCGTTTTTTTTCTGCTGTATCTATTTTGTTCCAATACAGTTGTCTTTTATCAGTCACTTCCTCCCATAGAAAATGATGGATGCATTGGATGCAAAAATGCTCCATTTACCTAAACCTTAAAGTTACTTTGTTGAATGATTCTTGAAAATATTGGATATATTTTATTTTGGTGTTATGGACTATTGTATTGTATGGTATGTTTTTGGTTTTATAAGTTGCATTCGTTGAGGTAAGCATGCAACGCGAGGGGTAGTTTACTGATGAGCACTCATGTGTCTATCTTATAGATATAAATGGGGGTCGGGACTCAGAGTTTGTAAAACAGGCTTTAGGAAAAGGGCGAAGGGTTTTATTATTTGGTTTTCATTTTTTGTTCAAGGGATTTGATAAGATAGACACAGAAGTGTTTCAAAAACAACAAAAACGAAAAAACAAACATTTTCGGAACATTTGGCAAATGAAAAGTAACATTACCCCTCTCACACAATTTGTTTTGGACTTGGAGCTGGATGGAATTGAAATAAATGGGCTTGAACTGGAAAGCCTACACACCAAGAATCAAAAGATTTTAAGAGCTTTACAAAAAAGTTTTTCAGACGTCAGACGTCTATGATTAGCAAATCTTAAAAACCGATGTCGGCTATTATTTATCCGACATGAGCCTTTTGTTGGTAAGTATAAAAAGCTAATAAAAAATGACCACGACATTATGCATAGTGTGAAGGTCACTAAGCTAACCCACGTTGTCACAAAAGACCATGGTCCCACTGGGAGAAGAATACTAAATTACAAGTAGGAAGGGGTAAATAGATCCTTTGGCTAAGGGGATTCTCATCTTAAACCATGGTCTTATCTCCGCCATTTTTTTAATCATTGGATGACTTTTACCTTACTTTTTTATCTTTTTAACAGGAAATTTATCAGAAGCATATCACGTTTTCAAGTATTTGTATATCGTATGCTGTTGGCGCATCATGTATATTGATGATTGCAACAACATTTCTTTATCCAACAAAGGAAGTTCTACAAGCGTTCATTGATGTTGAGACTGTTAACAACATTCGTCCCCAGCTCTCTGATGATGAAGATACAGATGATGAAAACCTTGTTGATACAGCATCTTCTCATGTCATGCGATCTCAAGATTTCGCTTCTAATTCTATTATGTCAAGTTATCAGATGTACCATGAAGCAATTCACAAGTAAGCTAGCTAAAACTTTATATCAAATCAAATTTGTATGACTCAAAAACTGACGTAACAAGTAAAACCAGTTGACTCCAAAAATGTGACGGGATTTCCCGAAACCACTTAAAGCCGGTCTCCACTTGCACGCACTGCGATCGCACTTTTTGGCTTCCATCCATTTTTCTTGGAAAAAAAATACTTCATAAAAATATCACGCGCTCGAAAAATTAACCGTCACGTCAGATTGCACCAATGGAGTTGCTACATTTTTCTTTTGACCAATAGCGTGGAAGCTTTGCTCGAAAAAGTGCGATCGCAGCGCGCGCAAGTGGAGACCGGCCTTTATACCAATCGGAAGCTCTCAAAATCGATATAGAGGACTTTTAAGTGAATATAGTCGACTTCCCAATCTCGAGAAAATTTAAGTCAGTTTTGACGTCATTTCCATTCGATTTACTCGAGTTACGCTCTAGCTGGCAGTAATGTTTTTTGACAGATTTAATTAGTCACCTATATCTTCTTTGTTTAATAAGCATTGTACTAACATCTTCTCTTCATTTGGTATAAAACACTTCAACTATTTTTCTTCACTTTTCTTCAGATCGCTTGAACAGATAAAGGAAGCTGAGCGCCGTGAAACATTGTTAGCCAGTCTATCTGAAAATCTGGCTATACAGTTTTCCAATAGAAGTTACGATGCAAACGATCACAAGATACAGTATTTACCGTAAGTATAGACCTTTTCATAAATTACGTCACGAATATCACTTGCCTCGTTTTGAAATCATGACCATGGTGATTAACTCCCAGCAGATTTTATTAAAACTACCTCCTATTCATAAAAGAATCGTTTAATGTCTCAAGGGACATAATCACCATGGTAATTGTTTGAATACGAGGCAAGTGATGTTCATGACGTAATTTATGAAAAGGTCTATTCGGGATAATTCTTATCAAGTGCCGGATCTAAAGAGAGGTTCAAAATTTATAGCGGTGAGTGCTTTTGTAAGGGCTATAATCCTTATCCCTAATAAGGAAAAAGTCTTTGTGATAGACTTTGAACCCCCTCAAATCTGCCACTGTCATCAGTAGAACTAACCCACGATCCTAGTTTAACGTTCACATAACGTCAAGGACGCAATCTATGGAACTGTTTTCACTTTCCGTCGGCTGTAAATCTTACTGAAGAAACCTGTCAATCAGATTGAAATGGCTTATTGGTCCAAGTTGCGTTATTTCAGAAATGTCACCCAGATTAGGGTCTTTTTAAGTATGATAGATTTTGCCTAATTATGGTTTTTTTATTGATTATTTGACATATTTCCTACTAGGAGCCGACCGTACGGTACGATTATGGAAGGGTCTGTTGGCTATCAACAAGATTCTTATTCTGCGTCATCACACCTTGTATTCAACATAAAAAACAATAAGGAGGACGAAAAGACGCTCCTGTTACCAATTCAACCTACCAGGGAAGAGCACCTGACCCCCTACTCAGGTAAAAGCTGTTTTTCTTTCAGCGTTTATCTTAAATACACGTTTTTTTTATAAGAACAAACTATATAAGAACATAAGGCTTCGATGGCCAAATTCTTAAGAACAAGTCAAGAACATTTTAAGCTTTCGTGGGCTCTAGAACACCCAATTTTTTTGGAAAATGGTCAAAAATACTAAAAAAATAGCGAAAATAAGAACATGTTTAGAACATTTTTAGGCCTGAAAGTAAAAAGTTTAAGAACATCCGAAGGTTTCAAAAACTTTTGATGTTCTTATGAAAAAAAAACGTGTACCATTAGTTTGGCTGACGTTTTAGTAGCTTAACTCAAGCTAATCTACACTAAATGAAGATTTTTATTTGGATAGAAATCTTTTTTCAACTATCTTTTTAGGTATTTACTTGAATTTGTTTCATTGATATGATTCTCAAGTTTCGGCTAGATGAATTGTGAATTTTATGGCTGACTTTTTTCATTTTTCTGTATTTGAAGGACATAAACTACGGCAATACATCTTTTCGAAGTTGATGATCTTTGGCACATACACAGCTAGTGTGATGATGTTCAAGATTGTTTATTTCATCGGAAATTTGGACAAATATCTTAACAAATTGACCGATACTGAGACAGGTAACCTTTGTTTCACTAATTTATAGGATACATGTTTTTCCTTTTATAAACTCAATCGGCTTGTTCCTAATTTTGTCAGCTTGTTAAAGTATATACACTTTGATTTAATTATTTCCATCTTTTAGAATGCTAATCTACTACTGTAATATCGCTTAAAAAAACAATTTCTTCGAGAGACTTTTTTGTCTAACACAGTCCATACCCTGACCCTACTGCATAAAAAGACGTATGACTACAAAAATATTACCTTCGCTTGAGCCCCTTAGCAATAAATAAAATTACTAGAGTTTGTAAGCTTCGTCGCGAACCAACATTATCCAATAAGACTCGTAACTCACAACCATAGGGCATAGCATTGGCGGACAATAGCTTTTACCCCCCGGACAAGCATCTGCTGACCCCCCGGACACCCCAAATTACCCCCGGACAAGGCAAATTTTGATGATTTTTTGCTACCCCCCGGACAAAATATCCTCCACCCCCCATGTACAATTTTTTTCTGGAAGAGCCCAATAGTAATTCATGTGTTTTCCCACTCTCTCATAGCAACTTTGTATATCAAATATTTTGGATATGTTCAGTTCGGTGGAATTATCGCTGCACCGATCTGCAGTATGTTATTTCGTGAGAATGTGGGAACCGAAAGATTATCTGCTCATCAAGATTTCGTTAAAAAAGTCAAAATTTTAATCCTTCCTGGTTTTCTTCTCATCTTGTTCATCGTGCTTATCGATGTCTTACAACTCGTTCAAAACATTTATCTATCGGTAAGCTGTTACAACTTTTTTATAAAAACTATTTGGGGGGAGGGGTACTACCTTGCCGACCGACGGTGTGTCCGCTGAAGTTAAAAAAATGGACCCTACATTGGACTCGTTTTTTTTTACATTTTGCCAAAGTTTTCGAAAAAGTGCCCTTGAATGGGATTAAAATTTCGACCATACTTGGGACTCATTGAGGTGAAAAAGGTATCCTGACCAGTACATCCCCGTACCCCTTTTTGCCCAAGTACCCCCGGGGAACTATTTCTTATAATTCAGTCAAAACTTATAAACAAATCATAGACAATTGAACCCTTCATAACTTCATAGACCTTAAGTGTGAAGAAACTAAGCATAAGTCACTTTTTCGAAAGAGATCCTTGACATTAGGGGTATGTTTTCCATTTAAAAACTTCAATTTTCCTGTTATCGATAACTATTCCTAGATTCTTCAAGTGAAATAAACTTCTTTTTTTCAGGTTCCAATTTTCATTCTGTTTTTGTTTGGGAACAGTTTGGTGTGGTGTTTCACTTCATTGTACTTCGCATATCTGTAAGTAGTTCCCCTTTGAATTACAGTGGAGTTTTCATAACTCAAACTTTTATAACTCGAAAGACTCCTTAACTCGAACAATGCCTTATAAACTAAGCTCCGTAACTCGAACTTCCTTAACTTGACAAAAATTGTATTCCTTGTGCGTATTCGAGTTACGAAAACTTCACTAGGTTTCAATCCTGTTAGAAGTTGCCTCGGAAGTAAACCCACCTAAAACACATCCCAAACCAGCTGTCACTCCCTCCAGGACCTAATAAACTAGAGAAATCAGTCTTTAAAACCACTGTAAAACACCAAAGACCCTTAAAAAGGTACATTGATTGACGGTTATTATATTGTAACGCTTTTTTCTTCGTATTTCAGGTTTCCGGCCAAGTACTACTGCACCTTGTATGGCATCGCAACGGGAGTATCTGGAGCTGTCTCTTTCCTTCAATATCCGCTTCTTTCTCTTGAAAATTCTCTTTTCCACGGAGAACAATTCTATGTAAGTCTTCAAAACCAAAAACTCGAACCCAGTCCCTTAGTTTTCTTTTCATGACTCCAAAAGTTTCATATCAAGTCCATCAATAAAATCAAAAAAAAGTTTTACCCTAATAATCGTCTACTATATTGAAATATTAACAAAGGGCAATTCTTTTTGAGGAAAATCTCAACCCTTAGTTTAGAATATAAATGCTAAGGTGAATGTATGTAACTTTGGTAAAATCCAATGGGAGGATATTAAGGGAAGCATCCAGTATTAATTGATTTTGGCATAACAATGAAAACTTTATAATAATTACAGTTAACTCTCGCTAATTCGAACTCGATCCTCAACTCTAATTTATTCGAATTCAAGAGAGATTCGAATTATAGAGAGTAAGTTTCTCCTTGACGGTAACTGACAAAAAGTTCGAATTATAGAAAGATTTCGAATATAGAAGTTCGAATTGGCGAGAGTCTATTGTAGTTTTAAAAGCATATATAATTTTTCTTCTCTATATAGACGAATCTTCTCATGTTGGGATTACTTATATCAACACTGGTGCTTCCATTCTACTTGGTGTATTTCTACAAAAAATTGAAAATGGCGGAAATTGAAACTCAAGAAAAACCTTGACAAGTCTGATATGAATTTCAAGATGTATTTGTTAAGTTGTTAAAACTTGTGAAATTATTTTTTGGCTTAAACTAGTTCCTGGTTATTTGATCAAAAAGTTTTGTGTATATGAAATGTGAGTATATTGAACTGTACTCATGATAGTTTAAAAAGATTTTGGCGGATATTTTTATTCGCGAGTTTTAAGATTTTAACATTCAAAAGCTGATTTGACTTATTCCTGAGTTAATTATTTGTGACCTAATTACCTTTTACAGGAGAAGTATGAAATCGATTGTTTCCCCGATTTTAATGTTTTCATTTATTTTCGAAACCTACGAAATTACAAATCATAACTAGGATCAGATTCAGAAAATAAACATTTTCCCCCAGACCCGGTGAGATTTTATCAGCCAGTGTGGGTAAAAATGATGGACCAAAACTCGATGGGGATTGATATTTTCATGTTTTTTATGGCTGAGGATTTGAATTTCATTGTTTTCTAGCCAGAAAATTCAGTGGGGACGAAAAAAATAGGACAATATTTTGCAGTGAGGTTTTTCTTATCTGGTTATTTTTAACGGCGACAATGATAGTATGATTTTCCACTGGAGACGATATTTTGGCCAATTTTTCCAGTGGGAAGGGTTGCTGTTAGACTTATTTATTAACGTTTATCATAAAGTAAAGCTAGTTTTTGAAACATATTGTACCTAAAGTATTATATAGTGATTGATATATTATTTTTGTAATTAAATTTCAGATTTTATGGTTGAAGATTTTCAGTGAAAAGATTTCATGATTTCATAGTAAATATCCTTTTTTCATAAGCAACTGTAGGTCATCTCGGGTCATCAGCCCTAGGGTTACTTACCATTCTAGCTCTCATTTTCTGAAAAATTTGCTTTGACCATCCCTGATATTTCAATATGCGTATTGGCTCAGGGGCTGTCGTTTGTCATGGTTTAATTATCTGAAAAGCCTTTACTTCTTTACGAGATAGTGAAAAAGATTGACCTATTTGAGCACAGGCCCCCAGCGGTAACTCCGATCATAATACCACGCAATTATTTGTCTTCAATCACGATCACAAAAATCAGCAATAAATTTGGATAATCACGCATCCCTTTGAAAAAGACCAAATTACGCATCATGACTCAAAAGTCTTTCATATAACGATCATGTTTTGACCTCTGGTCACGCAACTACACAAAAAAACGATTCCCAAATCACGTAATCACGCTAGGAAAAAGTCCCTATCACGCCATAACGAAGACTGCTTGGGGGCCTCTTATCAAAACCTGGTTGCTTAAAGAGTAATAATCAACCAAACCTAGATAAGATACAATTTTAAGTGAATTGAAATGATTTTCATTTTTCTGAATCTTGGATCTTGGGATCAAATCAATGTGCCGTGAATTGAACGATTTCAACAGCTTCAAAGTTTATGTGTCTTATTTCCAGTGGGAATGAGAATTCAGTGTAGTTAACCCGATTTTTCTAGTTTGATTGTAGAACCATCGGGTCCGTGATATGAGTGTAGGTAAAATAATTGATCAAATTTGTCTCGTCAAATTTTGAGAACAGAGAAAGTGATTTTAATTTTTGCCAAACGAGAGGGGTTGAAAATCAATTTTCTCCGTCGGCGTAACCCATGGTTGTGCCTCTTTAAAAGTCAAAAATTCTTTCCACTTTCTTTCTTTAAACCTAGGATCTAGCCTCATCCAAAATTTCGGAGAGGCTTGCCCACTTTCGCAGATAGTGAACGAAATTAAATATTCAACCGTTCCAGAAGTGATAGAATTAAAATTTGCATCCTTTTCCCAAACCTCGTTACATTTCTGTCACAGTGTAAGACAGAATCAATAAAAAACGATAAAACATATTCTAAAACTCCATCAAAGAAAGGAACTGGGTCTAGAGCGATAGATTTGCTACTAATTACGCCGTGCTATTTGTCAGCGCCATCCAGTCTATCAAAAAGCTATATAAATGGTCCCCGGGATTGTCTAACTAAGGCTCCCTTGGGTACCTCTTGAGTCCTAAGGCAGGAGCAGCCAACGGCAGAATTTTTCAAAATATCTGTTCTTTTTTCCAGGAGAGGGAATTTTGGAATGGAGTAAAATCCAGGAGCCAGCTATTTTCCAAGCACCTCAAAAAAAAACTAGGAAGGAGTATGAAATATCTCTTCCAAAAATCCAGGAGCAATAAATCAGAAAAAAATTGCATTTACTCCGATGTCCCCTGTATAAAGAGCAAGTTTAAAGGAGCAAATTTCAACTACCGTGAAAAGCACAGGCCGAAATCATATATCAACCTATACCGACCAATCCAGATTCTATTCAACGTGCAATCAACGCAGAAAAAGTAACCATGACGACAATCCAAGATCTTGGATTAAGTTCAATAAGTTGATTTTTTTTTTCGCGTCGTTGAAAATACAATTCAGAAATGTCATGAACGTTAATAATTGTTAAAAAGAGTCACTGATAGAGAATCAAAACATACTCGGGTGAGTTAGGGCGTCTAGATTTTTAAAAATCACAAATCCCGAATCCGCGATCAATAGCACCCATTCTCAGGGAGTCACTTATGGATTTTTAGATGACCTATACCTTAAGGTTTCAGGACCCGGTTGTGACGTAATTAAGGGGGTAGTCATATGAGAAATTTGAAATGTCATTTTTTAAACTTTTTGTTATATCTTGTGAAGTAGTAAATATTTTTCAATGAAACTTTCCACAATTGTAGCACAACTATAAAGGATATGAAAAATTAAAAAAAAATTCTAAAAATAGCAAAGACGGGGGTAATATCGTCCAGGGGGTAAAAGCTATAAAAATATTGTGTCACCTTTTTAGGAAAAGCTAAAAAAGCTATTCAAAAAATTTTTTCTGGTGAAGGTTAATATTATGAAAGTCTCCAGAATGAGTGGAAAAATTTTTCAAAATTTCAAGCCAGGGGGTCTGGAACCTAAAATTTGTACTTTTTCAGTTTAAAAGTCAAAAAATGATTTTTTTGAAAAACTGCTTCATTCATCCTGAGGCTTACCATAATGGAAAACTACCCTGAAAATTTCAAGTCAATAGCTTTTCTCAATCCTGAGAAAAGGCTGACAAGGTGCGCGAAAACCCCCTAAAACGTGTTTTGAGAAAACGGCGCAGAAAGTTGAAAATAGAGGTTTTTCTCAATTTTTCTGCGATACATAGACCGTTTTACAAAATTTTTACTGTGGTTGACCAAAATGGATTGACACATAACTTTTAATGTTGAAAAGGTACTGGAAATACTAAAATAGTCCAAGTTTTTTGAAAAAAATGGCCTTCCACGTGCCCCGGGAATCTCCAAGTATTTTGCGTCAACTCTGCGTACAACGCGTAAACATGGCTTTAAAGTCAATAAAAGTGCATTTTCTCATCAAAAAACATATTGCCAACAAAATATATCATCCTTGTGCTCTCTCAAATCTGTTTATATCATTTACAGTTGAATTTCAGTGTTGATCTTAGGGAAACGGGTCTTCAGGTTGAACGTCAATCATGCATAGTTTTACTCAATTTTCCAGGATCGCCTCTGGCGCCATGAGTGCCATGATTCATCAAAGACTAGATTTCCACTGGATTTAAGACTCATAATGGATACATCATTGAATGTGTTTGGTTCCTTGCTTCAAACTTTATTCAAAGTCTATAGTCCATCACTTTGAAAAGTTTTTTTCGATGTACAAGTTTTACTGTTCGAAAACATCAGTTCGCAGAATCAAATTGTTGCTTTCACTCAAAATATAGGCTTCCAAAGCTTTCCCAGATGTGAGAAATGAAATGAAACATTCAATAATATCATAATTCAATCCAAAACAATACATAAGCTCAGTTTCCATGTCAAAAACACAGCTGACTGCCTCCAAAATGTGAATGTTTTTGAAAATACCACTTCTTCGGTTACCATCTTTAATTACGTCATATTAAGAAATCCCGGGGAAAAAGGGCGGTATTGACTTAGACGCCCAAAAAGGGCGTAAAAAGAGCTTTCATTTGGTATGTCATGATGCTATGTTTAGAGCAGCCATACGGAAATGAGGCCATAGCAACGGATGCGATTTCCCGTTGCTAAGGAGAAAATTGTATATCAGGGCTCATAAGAAACCCAATATATCGGCAGATATTTATGCTACGGCCTTGAAATTTTCAGGGTATGTTCAGGAAGGATAAAGGATCCTAAAAAGCCCTAAATCCCGAAATTGATAAATTTTTCACCAATTTTCAAAATCTCATATGACTACCCCCTTAAGTATTAACTTAAAAATTAAGTGTGAATTATGACGTCATCAGATTATGACGTCATAAATCGTAAAATAGCTCTAACTCTATAAGTATATGTCAAATCTTTGTCAAATTTGGACCAAAGATGCATCTTAATGGCGCCGAGCTTTTTAAAGGAAATGTTTTTGTACTTAAATTTACTTCTTTAGGTGGCATTTTTGTCCGAGCCTCTGGTTTCTGTAGCAGGTGATACCCCCTTTGTTCTCAGAGTGGTTGAAATCTGTAGAATATTTTTCTAAGATATACCAAGTATAGATGATTTGGTATCTTTCTCTACGCCTTTCCAGACTGTATGTTTTTAGAGTTTTTAGTTTCTCCAAATAGTTCAAATTTTGTAAAAAAGATATTCCATTTAGGAATGATTTTTGAAGCTGTTCTAGTCGTTGCATTTGGTGTCTCTTGGATGGTGACCATAGCTGTGAACAGTAATCAATGTGAGGAACTGCCAATGTCTTCCATAGCCATAGGGTCAGCATTACAGTAGCGTCCATTTTGTTTCTCGAACTAGGAAGGCAATTCTAGAAGATTTTGATTTTGGCACCCCCTATGAATAAAAGTAAATATACTTTTAAAAATAACGCGAGCGAAGCAAGCACTAAAATTTTGGGGTCATTTTTTCTCTTTTTGGCCAAAAATTGCCATACCTAAAGTGTAAAAGACCAAAGGGGCGCATAAATTAGTATTCAGAGGTGTCTTTTTTATCAGGGGGGGGGTTGGGCTCAAAATCGTTGTTGATTTGATAAAGCATCTGGGATGACCATCCAGCCGTCGCACTAAGCAACCGGCCGTTGAACCGGAATGAGCAGTCGGCCGTCGAAATGAGCATCCGGCCGTCGAACCGATCATCCAGCTGTCGAAATGAGCATCCGGTCGTCGAACCGATCATCCGGTCGTCGAACCGATCATCCGGTCGTCGAACCAATCATCCGGCCGTCCAACTGATCATCCGGCCGCCGAACTGATCATCCGGCCGCCAGAGCGAACAGGTGGAGCGAGCAAGTGGACTTTCATTATTATTATTATTGTACAGTATACAAGATCACAGGCCCGAGGTGGGCCTCTACGAACCGGTTTGATTACAATTCTAATTTGTTAAATATCTAAGTTTGTGTCTTTTCCACGCTTCATTAAGGTTTTCTTTAAACAAGTGAATGAAGGTCGACTCGACGACAAATCGTGGCAATGCATTCCATGAGGGATCGTTCTATAGTAGAATGACTTTGTTTGCGCTCCTCGAAGACCATCAGCAGCAAAGTTTGGAACGAATTCGTGATCGTGAAATATGGCTGGCGGACGAGTTCTTTAACTAGCTTGTCCCGAGTTGTTTTTGGATCATAAAAATGGATATGCTTATACATTTGGACCATATCGCAGAAAAGTCTTCTA
Source organism: Clytia hemisphaerica (assembly GCF_902728285.1). Classification (NCBI taxonomy): domain Eukaryota; kingdom Metazoa; phylum Cnidaria; class Hydrozoa; order Leptothecata; family Clytiidae; genus Clytia; species Clytia hemisphaerica. The sequence continues at coordinate 589,113 of NW_027103648.1, read as the reverse complement.
AACTCAAGAGATGGAAGCTTGAGTCTTTGTAAACGCTCCTCGTAGTGGAGATTACGATACTGCGGAATCAGTCTCGTTGCCCGTCTTTGGACCCCTTCAATCTGATTAACACTGCGGCGTAATTTTGGCTGCCATACGATTGTGCATATTCTAGATGCGGTCTGACAAAGGTCGTATACAATGTGCAAAATGCCGAAGGACTCAGGTCACTAAAGCTTCTTTGGATGACTCCTAAGATAGAATTCGCTTTATTGACTTGTTCAGAAAAAAAAATTCAGAGTCAATCAAGATGCCTAGGTCTTTTTCTTCAAAAACATGTTCAAGTTCGTTACCTCCAAGTTGGTATCTGTGTGCATGCTTAATATTGGCAAATTTACCTATAGTCAAGACATGGCATTTGTCAGGATGAAACTTTAGTAACCAATCTCAGGACCATTTTTCCAATTCACAGATATCTTTTTGAACAACTAGAGAGTCTCTAATAGAATTGATTATCTTCACTATCTTCTTATCGTCGGCAAAGAGAAATGCATCGGAGACTACCTTTTCTGGCAAATCGTTTATGTAGATAACAAAGAGAAGAGGCTCAAGTACGCTTCCTTGAGGAATTCCACTTATGACATGGTCAGTAGTTGATTTGGCTGAGTTAACCTTGACTAGTTGCTTGCGGTTTGATAAAAATGCTGTAATCCATTTTAACAGGTTTCCACTGATCCCGTAACATTCTAGTTTCTTTATCAACCTCCTGTGAGAAACTGTATCAAATGCTTTCACAAAATCAAAGTAGACACAGTCAACTACTTTTCCTTCTGACATTGATTCACAGCAAAGGTCGATATAATAGAGTAGTTGCGTAACTGTTGATCTATTGCCAATGAAGCCATATTGCTTGTCTCTGAGAGAAGATTCTCTCGAACAAGGTGATCCATCATTACTTTACGTAATACTGAATCCACCATTTTGCATATTATCGATGTAAGGCTGACAGGTCAATGATTGATTGACATTTTGTCACGAAATCTGGTCTATAAAATAATTCAATTTCATGTCTAGTTACACAAACGACAAAACAATAAAGATCAAAATTGGTACCGCATGGTGCTTGGTCTTGGAAAAGCTGGTATTTTACGGCGACCAGATGGCTTGATTCGACGGCTGGATGCTCATTTCGACGGCCGACTGCTCATTCCGGTTCAACGGATGCTTTATCGATTCAACGATTTTATTGAGCCCGACCCCCTGATACTTTTTGCACCTCTTTGAAAAACCTCCGCTGCCCCTCTGGCCACACCACGCTACTGATCTCGATCCCAATTAAAAAAACATAAGAACATATGATATTTTGTTTTTGTGTTCCTTTTTTGGCTCTGAAGTTATCTGACAGGGTCCCAAATTTTTAAGATATACATCTAAAGGGTAGACTTTTTTGTTAATTTTTGACAATTTTTCAGGTTGGAAATTGAAAAAATTTTCAATTTTCCGTCTATTATAGCTATTCTAGCCACTTTTCAGGTGAAGAAACTAAAAAGGAGAAAATTTTTCTCTCTGACAGGGTCCGAAATTTACCAAATATTCATATCAGGACAGGGTCCATTTCTCTAACTCCATCCAGCGGCCCCTCCAAGTCGCATCCAACCCCGGGGGGGGGGGTACTTAGGCAAAATGGGTGCCGGGTATGTGCGAGCCATAAGGGTACCTTTTCTCATTCCTCAAAAGTCTCTCAAAGGGGTACAAATTCAAAAGTTAGTCTCTGAAAGGGTCCCAAAATCACGAAAATCAAAAATTTCTCTCTCAAAGGGTCACGATTTCCAAAAATTTTGACCAAAATTTGGTGACAATCAAACCAAAATTTGGAAAAAACGGACCAAAATTTAGGAAAAAGTCTCTCAAAGGGTCCCAAAATCACCAAAATTTTGTCTCTCAAAGGGTCGATTTTCGATTTTCGGCTCGGACATACCCGTCACCTCGCAAACCTAGTACCCCCCCGGGCATCCACCAAGGTCAGTGCCTCCCCCCCCCCCCGGGCTCCCCCTTCTCGTCAATTTCGACAAAAATAGTGACAAGTCGGTACTTTCGAATGGTATTTGAAAACGACTCAAGATGATTAACAATGCGCTAAGTAGATTATTGGAGAGATAAAGAAAAATTATCTTAGAGTTAGAGGAAACCCAAAGAAAATTATGAAGGAGCTAAATTTATCTCCTTTATTTTTTGCACCGACAATCACGTCCTTTCATCGTAACGCAGCAGTTGTAGACGAAAAACCCTCGTGGCCACAGCGAAGTATCTCAATGTAAATTTTAAAAAATAATTTTACTTTCAACTATGGCTGATGGAAACCAAGGTGACCAACAATGCTCTTTTGGTATCAAGAAAATAGTTGATTGTAAGATTGATCAGGTAATGCCCGAAATTTCTATTCAAGTTCTTTGGGGAATAAGTTTGCAGATTCGTGTGTTTACATTCTTTTATGATTCCTCCCATCGGTGTCATGGCACTAAAAAACCCATTGTATTTGCAAATGAATATGATATGAAATACTTTTCTTCTGTCCATTCCATACAGACTTTATTTCCAACTGTTCAAAAAGCTCTAAAATAGCATCTAATAGCATTACAGTAGAATATGATCCTTCAATGCAATGGCCACAAAACTATAAAGTGCATTTTGTTTTGCGTGAGGTCTATTTCTATTATTTCTATTTCTATTTGATTGAGTTGCAGGAGGCTTTGAGGCCTTTTTTCGCAACTATAAGACGCTTTCAATGAGCGCCCCGTCAGCACCTTGGACTGACTACCCAATTCCCCTCACATGGCATGGGTTGACCCGGGCGAAGGTTCATTCACTTGCCAAGTGAACCGCTGCGAGTGGGAATCGAACCTCAGTCGCCTGTGCAGTAACCAAGGCCAGACGGTGTCAATCGAACGAATCGAACGCCGAATCAATCGAACGCAATCGAATATTACCCAGGATTTTCTGTTCGATTGCTTCGATTACGTTCGATTGCTTTGATAACGTTTGATTGCATTCGATGCGTTCGATTGATTCAATGGTATTAGATTTTATTCGCTTTGGTATGGTAATTAAGCGCTCGGCCGCCCACGCTAAAAAGCTCAGAGTGATCCAATTTAATCTAATCGCAATCAAACTCATCGAACATAATCGTAATCGAACGAAATCAAAGATTAATCCAATGTCAATTATCAATCAAACCAATCGAACATAGTCAACTATCAATCGAACCAATCTAACCTTACTCGAACTCAATCGAACACAATCGAATATTACCCAGGAATCGGCCTTTCGATTGAGATTCGATTACGTTTGACAATCGAATCGCAATTATTCGATCGTGTTCGATTACGTTTGATTGGTTCGATTGCAATTTTTGTTCGAAGTTGTTCGATTGACACCGTCTGGCCAAGGTCAATGATCACTATACCACAACGCAACGCAACGCAACGCAAGGTCATGATAGGGACTTTTTCTAGCGTGATCACATGATTTGGAAATTTATATATATATCTGTGATTGGTTTTCCAAAGTCAAAACGTGATTGTGATTTGTAGAATGGGCTATTCAAAAAAAAAAATGTATAGGGGTATTGAGGAACTTCACTAACCCCTCTGGAAATTTTGGATAACAAACTATCCCCTGGAAATTAGGAGTCGACGCCCCTGGAAAGTGAAATTTTGTGAAAAAGGGCCTGGAAAGTGACTATTGATGCCAGTTTAGGAGGAGAGAACCCCCTGGAAACCTTTAATAACCCCCTTGGAAAATCTGAAAATGACCAAAAGCCCCTTGGAAAATCAAGGCTCAGTCTCCCCTGGAAAAGTTCGTCAATACCCCTACTATGGTTTAAAAATGGAATAGTCCAATTTTTGAGGCGCAATGATGCGTGATTCATGGACTTTTTGAAAAGGGATGCGTGATTGTCAAATTTATTTTGTTTATTAGCTAGGGGTCACTCGCATATTGATGCAACCTTTGGACCAAAATCGGCATCAAAGGGCCTGGACCGGGGTCCCAAAATAATGTGCATTTTGAAGAACAACCCAAAAGGAAACCTTTCATCCTCCTAGCATTTTAATTTCCTACCTAGTGATTATTCTCAATCATCTTGGAAGAAATGCTACTTTGTTCAAGAAAGCAAGTTTTTGCCTGATTTTGCATGTGTTTAGAAAAAAATTGGTAGGCTCATATTTTTTAAATCACAAGCTTCAATTGGAAGCGTTGCGTAAAATAACAGCGCAACCCTGGGGAAACGCTGCGAAAAACCGCAACGTTGCGGATCTATGCAATTTGCCGAACTGAAAAGGAGCACGAGACAAACATCGGGCTGTTTGTTTTGGTTAAGATTGTTCAATAAAAAAGCGAAGCAAACAAATATTTAGTTACATAAAAGGCAGTTAGGGAAACCATCCAGGATGCTGCCATTCTATAAGCCAGCAAAAACTAAATGACACTTGTAAACTTAACTTAACTTAACTACTTCCCAAAGCTGGAGACCAAAACAAATTATCTTATGATTATGGTGGCTTTTTGGATCTATTGTTAAGGCCATCTAAAATGGTGGAAAGAGTTGAGTGGGTGGTAACGTCAAAACGCCCAATAAGATCTTCCAACAGAAGGAGAGTTTAGTTACCGCGTGAGTTACGTCATGCACTCCAACGCAGTGCACAACGAATGGTGTTTCAGTGAATATTAATAATTATAAGAATATCTTATGTGCTTAACTTCAGTAAACCTCGAGTGCTTCAATAAAGATGAAGAAGGTAAGAAGATAAAAAATGCGCTGGATAATTTTCATTGTAAAAGTTTGGTCAATCATTGCTGAAAGCTTGAAAAAGTTTTTCCAATACAAAAAAAATTTCAGCCCATTAAAAGCAGTGTACTTATACTTACTTTGTTTGCTACATTGTCTAGACTAAAAAAAGTGAGAAAAGACACAAACATACAGGGTTCGAATTATAAATTTTATGACTTATGAGCTTCGCTATTTTTCCAGTGTTTGCAAAGCATTTTGAGTATTTTGCGATGTAGATTGGAAGAAAATGCGAAAGTATCTTCAATTCATTTCTCTAGAAAAGCGAAGTTAGACTTAAAGTAAGAGATTATAGACAAAGCAAAGTGCAGTTTTGAAGTAACGAGTAGATAAAGTAGATAAAGCAATAGATAAACAAGTGAATAAAGTTGTTAGTTTATAAAGCGATAGATAAAGGAATGAATAAAGTAGCAAAGTGGCAAGTAGATAAAGCAATGAATAAACGAGTGAAAAAGTAGTAGATTTGATAAAAACAATAGATACGAGTGAATAAAGTAGCAAAGTAGCAAGTTGATAAAGCAATAGATAAACAAGTGAATAAAGTAGCGAAGTGGCAAGTAGCTAAAGCAATAGATAAACGAGTGAATAAATTAGCAAAGTAGTGAGTTGATAAAGCAATAGATAAACGAATGAATTTTCAAATGTGTTTATTAGATTTATGCTCAAAGTCACGCAAAAATGACAAAATACAACCAATAACATAAGGAAGATGATGGATTAATGATAAAAAAGTAAAATATTCTGAAATATTATATATATTTTTTTGTTTTATTATTTTCCAATCAAATAAATGTTGAAAATTTCTCTTAGAGAGATAACCCCAGAGAAATAACTGACCCTGATTGAGTGAACCCCTAATTAGAAATTCTCAACCCAATTTACTACTACGCTTACTGTGCTTGTATCTTGTCCCATACAGTATTCAGCAATTTTGAAACTTGGCAACTATGTTCTCCCGCTTAAAAAAATGTCCTCGAAATTCTTTCTCCCGTATTTTCTATAATACACCTTTCCCATAATTTTAACTTTGGCTAGACTCTATCACTGGATACAATCACTAACTTTCTAATCAATGACCGATCTCTCAATAATCAAGGTGATAATAGAGCCTACTGTAAAATCCTGAGTGTTGATAATTGATCATTGATTGGTTTTTTCATCAATCTCAGAGCCAATTGATGAAAATCAAAAAAAAAGATTACGTTTTTTTTTTTTAAGCATTGCACTTGTAAGCATATCTAGGCTCAGATATGAGGAAAAATTAAGCATACGGAAGCATTACTTGAGCCTACGAAAAGTGTTTTTTTCCTGATTTTGTTTGTTTCTGTTGTTCTGTATTTATCATAATACTCCCCCCACTAGGTAGAGGACTGAATATACCCCCTATTCGCCTTTCTCTCCCCCCCCCATCTTCCTGGGGGGGGGTGATCCCATGGAAAGCTAGAACAATTTCAATCTAAATTGATTTACAATTAAATAGAGGTTTTTGGGAAATAGTTCTCTGGTGTTTGGTATTGAAAATCAAGGCTAAAAATCAGATCATATTTCTAAAATCTACAAATTAAATTTTTTTGGAAAAAAAGCTTCTAATTTTTTGGGTAGCAGCTGTAAATGATAGAACTTTATTTGGCTTGCAGCTGAAACAACTAAATAATCACATTAAATAATTCAATCAAATTGTAAGTCCACGATAATTTAGTTAAAACGTTTTAATTAATACACCATTACTTATTACTGCTTATTATATTCTTTTTGGACCTACCCCGGTGGAGGTCCTATAAATTAACCTTTGTCCGTCCGTCCGTTAGTTACCAGCTTTTCTCGAGATTGGCTCATTAGTTTTTTCTGATTTTTTGCACAATGATGCAAAATGGCAATGCCCAAAATGTGACGGAGTCCGATTTTCGAAAAAAAAATTTTGGGGGCAAATTTGGGCCAAAAAACGGCTAAAAAACGGGTTTTTTGGACTTTGTGAAAAATTGGATCATTAATTTTTTCTGATTTTTTGCACGAAAGTAGGGTACCATCATAGGTATAAGATGGCTTAAGCAGATTTTTGCAAAAAAATTTTGTTGGCCTCAAAAACCATGTTTATCTATAAGAATCACTATTAATAAGCATACATCAATGTTCTTAGTCAAATTACTCAATTTTTTATGAGATAGATGTTTTTTTTCTGCTCAAGAGGGCTTACTTTGAAGAATATGTGTGTTTAGACAGGAAATGTGGGTTGCTTGGCGTTTTTTTATAGAAAAACTGGCCAAATTCGATATTTTTTTATAAGCACATTATCAATTACTTAGGTATTGGCTTTTCTCGAGATTGGCTCTTTCATTCTTTATGATTTTTTACACAAAGATGCATAACTATAAACCCTTGAATGTGAAAGAACCCGATTTTCGAAAAAAAATGTTTTTGGGCAAATTTGGGCCAAAAAACGGCTAAAAAACAGGTTTTTTGGACTTTGTGAAAAATTTGATCATTAATTTTTTCTGATTTTTTGCACGAAAGTAGGGTACCATCATAGGTATAAAATGGCTCAAGCAGATTTTTGCAAAAAAATTTTGTTGGCTCAAAAAACGCATGTTTATCTATAAGAATCACTATTAATAAGCATTCATCAATGTTCTTAGTCAAATTACTCAATTTTTTATGAGATAGATGTTTTTATCTGCTCAAGAGGGCTTACTTTTGAAGAATATATGTGTTTAGACAGGAAATTTGGGTTGGTTGGCGTTTTTTTATAGAAAAACTGGCCAAATTCGATATTTTTTTATAAGCACATTATCAATTACTTAGGTATTAGATTGATTGGCTCTTTCATTTTCTACGATTTTTTGCATAAAGATTCATAATTATAAACCCTCAAATGTGACGGAGCCCGATTTTTGGAGAAAAAAATTTTGGGGTATATTTCAGCTAAAAAAACGTGACCTAACTTATAAACGTGTTAAATGCATAATCCAGGTAGGTCCATCAAAGTATCACTTGTTATTTTTTATTTTACTAGACTGGTAAACAACTGTACAAGGTGAAATGGGAGGCTACGTGGGAACCCGCAGACAGTCTCTCAAGTTGTCAGCATTTAATCGATGAATTCTGGGGTTTTGTCAACAAAGCAAAAACAAATGAAGATATAGCACAGCAACACAGAAAACGGGTATGTTTTAGTTCTCTAGTTTTTCCAACACCTTTCCTCCTACCAGTTTATTCCATTTTAGTGTCTTGTCATTGAACTTATGGTCCTCTTGAATCAAATGAAATAATTGTACAACAGTTTTTTTCATGAAGAAACAATATAAAATTTTCCTGAAGTTTGTTTTGTAACATTACCATTAAAAATTACAAACTATATTTTTGTTTAAAGATGAGGCTAGACCCATCTGCAGGACAAAATGGCACAGTTGGATTAGGACCTCATCACATGTTAAGTGAAGATAGTAAAGATGAAGTACAAAGGCTAATTGCAAGGACAAATGCTACTCAACCAGGAAGTCTAATGACTCCTAGTGACTTATTGAACACACAACAGGTAAGAATAAAAATATCTCCTTTTTATACAGAAGCTATCTTGAGTTAACTTTCTTAGAGGCATATGTTGATAGTGAAGGTAAAGGATACTTCAACAAAATAATTTTAGAAAATTAGCAAAAAAACTTTTTGTGAGTATATGAAAAAATACTGATTTAATAGCATCAATATTTCTGTTTCAGAATCAAATGGGTGTGCCCAGGACTCCAACTAGAGCACCTCAATCTCCATTCGCTCAAAATACACGAATGCCTTTCTCACAAAGTCCTGGTCAGTTTAACCAACAACAACAACAGTTTGGATCGCCACAAACTGGCTTTCCAAATCAATCTCCCATGAGTTCCCCAAGCACACGTGGAAAAGCACCTGGGTTTGGAAAACCTGCGTCCAATATCAAAAGTGAACAAGATGAATCTGTAAGTCCCCATTTTATTCACTTTCGCATGGATTTTTTAGAGCATACAAGTAGTCTTTTGGCTTCTGATTATAATAGCTGTTAAATGGTATGACCGTTATAGTCAGAACTTTCAGTGGAGTTTTAACAATAACAAAGAATCTTACCTTGCTAATTTTTGTATCTCCTAATAATAACTCTATTTTAATGCATTAACCTAAAAGCTTTTGAACTTTTACCCCTATTAATTTTAGTCTAATTTCGAACCCTAAGTTAGTTTTACTTGTGAATTGTTAGTATAAAAAGTACCTTGCAGTCAACTCTCTCATAAGAGGTAAAGCTAGATCAGCAAAGTTTCAAAACAACCTCCCTTTCGTTAGATTTTGAGCTTTTTACAAAGCTGCTTAAAAATGATTTTGAATTCAAAACATTTTAGAAAATGCGCGAAAAAAATGCGTGAAAAAAATGCGTTTCAAAACCTCAGTTGATTTTTTGCATGCGTCTTGTGCATTTTGTGCCCTCTTGTTGATGTCCAGTTGCAGATTGGTTGCTGGTGGTAGATGATTCGATCTCTTGTGAGAGGGAGGACTGTGGAGGAGGAGGTCTCCTAGCTTGTGAAGTGCACAGTTCGAATCAGCAAGTCGTGGAAAAGGCATGTGAAACAAGAAAAATGTACTCTTTTCTAGAAGACAACCACAACTACACAAAAAGGAGGAGAATCTAAAATCTTAGAAGCATGGACCAACCCTTACGTAGAGTTGCAATTCCTCTGTCGCATTTGCAAGAAACCCCAGGCATATAAGTATAGGCGTAACTGGAGAAGGCACTATGAAAGCCACTCTGAGGAGAAACAATATGTTTGTGATATTTGTGGTACTGGCTATAAAGCAAATTATTTACTCAAAAACCACATTGCTAATAAGCATCCAACAAGTGTGAATCCTGCTGATTCAGCAGAACAGGAGTTTAAACCACAGTCTGTTCAGGTCAAGCAAGAACAACAACCTGAATCAGACGAACCCTTTTATTTAAATTTGTAATATCTCCCTGTCTAACGAAAAAGTTGATATTTTCTATGCGTGTGTTACTATTAAAAGTATAAAGTATTATTCAGATATTTATGTAAATATGTTATGATGAAGTGTATATATTTTAAAAATATTTATTTTTATTTTTGTTATTAAACCTGTAGTTTATATATTATTGAATTATTTTTTTACTCTGAAAGTGGAGGTTGCTTTGTCACTGAAGCTGTCATTTTTTTCTATTTTTTGCTAGAGAAGATATTTTGTTTATTTTTTATGTCCCATAGAAATCCAATGTTAAGAATATTGTGACGCAAAAAGCTGCTGAAGACTTTGAAAATCCGTACGTCCGCATTGCTTATTTGTGTCGAATTTGCAGCAAAGAACAATCTAAGAAGTTCAAATTTGATTGGAAGAGACATTATCTCACTCATAACACTGAGCCCAAGAGCCATGTTTGCCACCTATGTGGGAAGGCTTATAATCAGCTTGGGCATTTGAACAAGCACATGAGGCAAAAACATCATCAAGAAAGTCCTGATGTTGTTTTTAAACAAGAAGTTAAGGCCGAATTCCATTCTGAAATTCTTTAAATTACAAATTGCTGTTTTAGCTGGTTTTAGTACTTTTTGTTAACACCTTGCTTTTCATTTTATAGCTTTCCCTTTTCAATAGTTAATTTCATTTAGTTGATGATATATTTTATTATGCTTATTGTTACAAAATATTTTTATGGAAATTTATATTTTTTCCAAAGTAGCCAGTTCTAGCCATCTAGTGGGGAGTTGAGTGGAAGGACTTTTTATACAAAATTAAACTAGATAGGTATCCCATTGATAGCTACCCATTTTTCAGAAAAATGTAAAGCCATCCGCTGGTAAATCTGAAACCAATCTTCAGACAATGAAAGTCATTGAAAGCTTCGAAAATCCTTTTACCAAGTTGATCATTGTTTGTAAAATATGCAACAAGGAATCCTCGAAGTTTCAACGCAACTGGAAAAATCATTATCTATCTCATGTCGGTGATGATGAAAAACCACACAAATGCAAGATCTGTAATCGTGGATTCATCAAGCCATGTTTTCTCTCTAAACATATGAAAAAAGCCCACAGTGGTGCAATGCCAACCTCCGTCAAACATGAAGAAATGGCTTTGTCAAAATTGGAAAGTTTCACACAATGATAAAGACTTGTCATCTAAAATCTCTAGTATCAATATTAAGTAGTTTTTGTTAGTCTCTTTGTTGAGAGAGTTGAATGAAGGTGTTTTTATAAACGATTGGATCGATATTTTTTACCATCCAAACCTTACTCCGTTTTAGAAAGTGAGGCAGTCTCCAAGCCAAGGCAAATCAAATGGTCAGACTAATTCGCATACAATGAAAGTCATTGAAAGTTTCAATAACCCGTATACCAAATTGATCATTGTTTGCAAAGTGTGTGATAAGAAATCATCCAAGTTTCAACATGATTGGAAAACTCATTATTTGTCTCATGTCAGTGACGACCAAAAACCACACCAGTGCAAGATTTGTAATCGTGGGTTTATCAAGCCAGGCTTGCTTACGAAACATATGGAGAAGGTGCATGGTGTGTCAGGATCTAGTGTCAAAAAAGAAGAATTCTCGATACCAAAAGCTGAGTCATTTTCGGGATATGACTTTTAAAGCAATAGATATTTGTTACGCTGTAAAAGTGTTGTATATTTGTAAATTAATTTGAACTGATGAAAATTTTTTTTGCTTGGGAGAGTTGAGTCAAGCCTTTTTATACTGACACATTGTAATCACACAAGTCATGCTTGCCAAATCTTACTCCGTTTCAGAAAGTGAAGCAGTCTACAAGCCAAGGCAAATCAAATGGCCAGACCAATCTTCATACTATGAAACTTATTGAAAGTTTTGAAAATCCTTATACAAAATTGATCATTGTCTGTAAAGTATGTAATAAGGAGGCATCGAAATATCAACGTGATTGGAAAACTCATTATTTGTCTCATGTCAGTGACGACCAAAAACCACACCAGTGCAAGATCTGTAATCGCGGGTTTATCAAGCCAGGCTTACTCTCAAAACACATGGAAAAGATGCATGGTGGTGCAGTAGAGTCATTTTCCAAAAAGGAAGAATTTTCAATACCAAAAACTGAGCCATTTCCCAGCCACGACTTTTAAAGTAGTGTACCATATTTTCACTTTTAAAAGTTTTGAAATAAAGAAAATTGTAATTATTTTGAATTTATCTTTTTGGGAGAGTTGAGTGAAGGCATTTTATATTACAAGACCATCGTGATCACATTAGTTATGCTAGCCAAACCTTCTTCCATTTTAGAAGAAAGTGAAGCAGTCTCCTAGCCAAGGAAAATCTGATGGCCACAGTACACAAACAATGAAAGTCATTGAAAGCTTTGAAAATCCATACACCAAGTTGATCATTGTTTGTAAGATTTGTAATAAAGAAGCATCAAAGTTTCAACGTAACTGGAAACCGCACTACTTGTCACATGTCGGTAATGATGAAAAACCACACAAATGTCAAGTTTGCAATCGTGGATTTATTCGGCCTGACTATCTTGCCAAACACATGGAAAAGATACACGGTGGTGTTTCTGGTGCATCAGCTGCAGTTAAGAAAGAAGAACCGGCTTTGATGAAGATTGAGCAATTCATATAATTCTTATAAACACAACCCTTTTTCGTTATTTCTTGTATTTAGTCTTTGTGAGTGTTGTTATCTAATGTTGGGAGAGTTGAATGGCAAGGTTCTATTTGTACTTGAAAAACTTTTCTAGACCCATAAAATTCCATGTCCTGTTTTAGAAGAGAAAATTGTCTGGGTCGAGTCACGGAAAATCAGATGGGCACACAACGCACACATTGAAAGTCATCGAAAGCTTTGAAACCCATACACCAAACTGATTATTGTCTGTAAAGTGTGCAACAAAGAAGCCTCAAAATTCCAACGAAACTGGAAAACTCACTACATGACACACTTTGGGAATGACCAGAAACCTCATCAATGTCAAATTTGTAATCATGGATTTGCATTCCCAGGCGGCCTTGCAAAACACATGGAAAAAGTTCATGGTGTATCTTCAACGTCGACCACTCCTGTGAAACAAGAACCACCTCTTATGAAGATGGAATCATTCCTCTAAACTGCTGAAACCCAATTTGTTGAGAGTTGACTGCTGGCTTTTTGAAATTCTTGTCATTTTATCTTTATTTTCATTCTTTTTGTCTTTAGTTTCAAACTGGAGGAGGTACTACAACTTCCAAATCAAAGACAACTTACACTGCCAGTTTGAAATACATTGAAAATTTTGATAACCCTTATGTGAAAATCATCCTTGTTTGCAAAGTATGTAACAAGGAGCAAAGCTTGAAATTCGCGCACAACTGGAAAACACACTACCTTCAGCACGTAAGCGAAGATGAAAGACCTCATAAATGTAATATTTGCAACAAGGGCTTCATCACCGCCCCTCAACTGAAAAAGCATATGAAACAACACGACAAAAAGCCAAAGAAAGAAGATGTCAAGCCGTTTCAGGAAAGCCACCAACAGCAATTTCAACGGATGCAACAACAGCAGTATGGCCAACAAAGCAATCAACATTTCCCTACATTCAAGCAGGAGTTTTGAGCTAGCTATCATCTGTCTTTGTTCATATTTTCCTTTCCTCTGCTCCTCGTTCATTTTGTACATGAAAATGTGTCATATTCTTCAAGCTTTGATCTGTTTATGGTAGGGTTAGACTGCATTGTACTTATTTTTATTATATATTTATTGTGTTGGTTTGTGTTGGTGTTTCTTCGACATAATTTTTTTTTTCATTCCATATCATTATTCTAGGGGAAAAAAGCGAAATGCCGTGTGATTTCTTCTTCTCAATCCAACAGTTCGTCTTCCATAGTCAGTAGCTTGAAATATCTGGAAAATTTCTCCAACCCTTACGTCAGGCTCGTTGTACTCTGTAAAATCTGCAGCAAAGAACAAACCATGACAAGCGCTGGGAACTGGAAACAACATTATTTTACTCATGTTAGCGAAGAAGAAAAACCTCACAGATGCGACATTTGTCACAAAGGCTTTATCACGGCGCCGCATTTAAAAAAGCATTTAAAACAGCATGAGAAGAAAGTCAAAAAGCAAAAGGAGGATACGGCATTCGAAAACCATGCGAACATAGTCCATCAGCTACAATGTGAACCAATATATCAGTTCCAACAACAGCAACAGCTTAGAACCGACTTTCTGCCTCCTGAATTTGACTCTGGAATCTGAAACTTGAAAAATGTTGGAAGCTTACTGATGTGTTCTTTTTCCAAATATTATTAGCTTTTTCTTATGATTACTCTCTTTGAAGCTTATCCATTTATGATAGGGTTAGACTGCATTGTTCTTAGTTTCATATGGCATTATTAGAATTTGAAAATTTTGATCGTTCTAGGAGAGGAAAGTTAAGACTCGCAACACCACACCTCAGTCTTCTAACTCGTCGTTTATAGTCAGCAGTCTGAAATATGTGGAAAATTTCTCCAGCCCTTACGTGAAGCTTGTAGTCGTTTGTAAAATCTGCAGCAAAGAACAAACAATGACCAATGCTGGGAACTGGAAACAACATTATTTCACTCACGTTAGTGAAGAAGAGAAGCCTCACAGATGTGACATTTGCAACAAAGGTTTCATCACGGCCCCCCAATTAAAAAGACATTTGAAGCAGCACGAGAAGAAAGCCAAAAAAGAGGAGAAGATACAACTCCCAAGTCAATTACCAGAACAGCGACCTCAAATTCAAGAACACATACCGTCACATCATCAACAACATTTCCTAAATAATCAATTCTTTCCCGGTCTTAAGAACGAGTTGTAGATTTTTTTTTCTTTTTGAAGTTTTCAACTTTTTATGATAGAGTTTTGAACTGCATTGTACTTTATATTATTATGGCTATCCTATTTGATTCCTCTTTTGTCCATCTTAATTGTTCTAGGAGAGGAAAATCAAACCTCGTACCAACATGCCACAGTCTACAACCTCGTCATCTACAGTTAGCAGCTTGAAATATGTAGAGAACTTCTCAAACCCATATGTGAAACTTATAGTCGCGTGCAAAGTCTGCAACAAAGAGCAGTCAATGACTACCACCAGTAATTGGAAACAACATTTCTTCACGCACGATGTCGACAAACCTCACAAATGTTCATTATGCCCAAAATCATTCATCAGGCCTGATCAGTTGCGCAAACACAAAGCCAAAGTCCACTCTTCGGGGACGGCTACCAATGTCAAAAAAGAGGGAATCAAGTCGGAACCTATGAAGGAAGAATCAACCGAAAATCCTTCTTTTACGCAACATTTTCCGTTTTGATTTATACCCATTGTTTAAAAATATTGAAAACGGTCGCTCAATGAATTTCGTTAAAAAATATATGGAGCAACTTGCTCGGAACGTTGAATTGTACAAAAATTTTGGGGTTGAGTTGCTTTTTCAAAGTCTTGGTTGATTATTAATGATAGGGTAGACTGAATTGTAGTTCGTTCATATTTTCATGGGGAGTATGCTTTTTGTGCAACATCGTTATTTCATCAAAAGTTGTGACTGGAAACGCCATTACTTGACGCACAGCGATGACAAACCTCACAAATGTTCCATGTGCCCAAAATCATTCATCAGAGCTTATAGACTGCGAGAGCACGAATCTAAAGTCCATTCGTCTGTTACAATTGCAAAAAATGTGAAAACGAACGGAAGGAATGAAGAACTTACCACTTATTCTTACTCCATTGATTCTAATCCGTTAGATTAAATCAAACGAGGTCGGAAAAGTAATTGACCACGAAACGAAGTAACCAGCAAAATTGGAGGAATTTGAGTTCTGGAGTGATGTTTTGTTTTGACGATAATTTATTTTCTGATATTTGTTTCTCTTGAAGTTTTCCTCTCGGCATCTTCGTCTGTTTATGGTAGAGTAGACTGCATTGTACTTACAATACAACATTTATTTTATTTATTTTGGCATTATTAATTTTATTTTGGCATTATTAATACATTTGATGTTATATCGTCTTGTCTAGGAGAGGAAAACTAAAGCTCGTACCACGCCTACAAGCTCAAGCTCGTCACCTATGGTTCACAGTTTAAAGTACGTGGAAAACTTTTCAAACCCTTACGTTAAGCTTATAATCGTATGCAAGACATGTAATAAAGATCTTTCTTCTGCGAAGCCTGGTGACTGGAAACGCCATTACTTGACGCACAGCGATGAAAAACCTCACAAATGTCCAATGTGCCCAAAATCATTCATCAGAGCTGACAGGTTGAGAAATCACCAAGCTAAAGCTCATTCTTCTGACATAACTGTCGCAAATGTCAAAACAGAGGAGTTAAAGGAAGAACCTGTAAAGCAAGAACCTGTGGTCAATCCCTACTTCACGCAACAATTTGATTATTTCTGAATGGTATCTTGCTAGATGGAAACTTATTTCAGCAATATCAACTTATTTTAACTAACTCAGCGGAAGCAATTTATTTCATCAATAGCTTTGCGAACTTTTTATGATAGGGTCAAACTGCATTGTACTTATAATACAAAATGTACTTTATTTATTTGGGCATTCTTACTACATTTGACGTTATATCGTCTTCTCTAGGAGAGGAAAGCTAAAGCTCGTACCACGCCTGTAAGCTCAAGCTCGTCACCTATGGTTCACAGTTTAAAGTACGTGGAAAACTTTTCAAACCCTTACGTTAAGCTTATAATCGTATGCAAGACATGTAACAAAGATCTTTCTTCCGCAAAGCCTAATGACTGGAAACGCCATTACTTCACACACAGCGATGAAAAACCTCACAAATGCTCAATGTGCCCAAAATCATTCATCAGAGCCGACCAGTTACGTAAACACAAAGCCAAAGTCCATTCATCTGGGACTGGTGTCGCAAATCTGAAAAATGAAGAGCTCAAGTCAGAGCCTATGCAACAAGAAAATTACACAAACCCTTATTTCCTGCAATTTAATCCTTCATGATTGTTTAAAAATTTATATCCTAGTAGACCCTCTTATGAGAAAGTTTTGCTGTATAGTTTGTTGTAGACGTGCTGTGTTTTCATTCAGTGCAAACCATTTCGTTTTAATTATAAGGTTATTGGACGTACTCCTGCTAATGCATCGACAGCTAAGTACATTGAAGCTTTTAACAATCCGTATGTGAAAATTCTGTTGGCGTGCAAGATTTGCAGTAAAGAGATGCCGATTAAGTATCCGGGTAACTGGAAGCAGCATTTCCTCTCTCATTCAGATGCGAAACCTTTTCAATGTCAACATTGTGAGAAATCCTTTATCCGTGGTGATCGTTTGAAAAACCATATTGTTAAACACCATCCAGAGGTAGCTCCTCCTCCAACTAATACTAAGCAGTCTGGTGAACCAGGTGTCAAGGCTGAGATTGATAACATTGCTGTCAAACAGGAATTTCAGCCTCTGCCGTCAGTCCCTACCATGCCATTCAAAATGGAAGGTAGCTTTCAATGGAATACCATCGCTAACAACCAGTAGTTAATAAGCTCCAAGGACTCGAAGAGTAATTTAAAAAGATATATTTTTGATATAAACCCCTTTTTTATATGGAATGTTTTATACAAAGTTTTATAGAAAAATCCTCTATTTTGAATGTCTCTTATGAGAGAGTTGATGCTGCATAAGAAACATAACAACCCAGTAATAAGACCATTACTCCACCCGAGGACTATTGATTATTTTTAGAAGAAAAACCGAGGCTTGAATCCTCCACCAGGAGCTGGAATCTCGTCGACTACTAACGCAGGAGCTGTCAAATATGTAGAAAGCTTTGAGAATCCCTATGTCAAGATTATTTTGGCCTGCAAAATCTGTAGCAAAGAAGTCAACATGAAGCGGACAGATACGTGGAAAGTTCATTACTTCACGCATATTTCGAACGAGAATAAACCACACAAATGCCCTCACTGTGACCAAGGTTTCATTCAACCAGCACTGCTCAACAAACACATGCAAAAGAAACATGGTGTGAAACAAGAATCACATCTTAAGCAAGAAACGAAAACTACAGTCAAACCTGAGCCATATCTTGGATTTTTTCACTGATCGGCATGATTGTATGAGAGAGTTGACTTTTCTTCTTATTTCTTCACTTTAATATAGACTATACAACGTTTTATTTGTTTCCTATTACTTTCTGTAGTCTGGTGGTGGTGGGCGTGTCAAAGGAACGCCTAAAGCAATTTCCGGTACAATCTCAACAACGAACAACCGTATTCAGCCTGGCTCAAACAACTCAGCTTTGCATATTGTGGAAAGCTTCAATAACCCATACGTGAAAATTGTCCTCGTTTGTAAGATTTGTAACAAAGAAATGTCCCTTAAGTTCTCGAGTAATTGGAAGAAACATTATTTAACGCATTCAAGTGACGCGGATAAACCCCACAAGTGCCAGTCTTGTGGTAAAGCACACATTACGGCGACAGCATTACGTAATCATATGATCAAAAAACACGGTACCGAAGACATGAAACCCACCATGATTAAACCAGAAGTGAAATCAGGAATCGTTTATCCAGCCACAACAGACTCGTTTCCCATACAATCAAGAAGCTTTTCCTAAACCAGAACAACATTTTTGATCTCGTTTTTGACCAACTTAAGAGAGAGTTGGCTTTCTAGTTTATATGATTTTTTTGTTCAAGGTGTTTTGTGTTTGATTTTCGTTTTTATCTTTCCTTGTTTAGCATGGTTTTGCTAAGAAACCAACAAGCGGTTTAAGCGACTTGAAATTTCTGGAAACTTTTGACAACCCTTTTGTGAAAGTATCCGTGATTTGCAAAGTGTGCAGCAAAGAGCAATCACTGAAGTACCAACACACTTGGAAAAGACATTTTCTGACTCATGCATCTGATACAGAGAAGCCTCATAAGTGTCACATTTGTCCGAAATCGTTCATAAGAGTCGCTCAGTTACGCACGCACTTGGCCAAAGCCCATTCTATTGGGACAGAACTCCTCGGAAAAAAAGAAGAACCCATGATGCAATTCAAACAAGAGCTTTGACATGCTTCTAGTAAAAACTCTTATGAGACAGTTGACAATAATTACCGTTGTAATTACTTGGTGACTGTGTAACGACGTTTGATATACACCCTTCTTTGTGTACCTTTGAGTATTGATTTTGTTTAGCGTGGAACTCCAAAGAAGGCGACTAATGGTTTGAGTGATTTGAAGTTTCTGGAAAATTTCGACAACCCCTTTGTTAAAGTTTCTGTGTTCTGCAAAGTTTGCAGTAAAGAGCAATCACTGAAGTATCAACACACTTGGAAAAGACACTTTTTGACTCATGCATCTGACTCAGAGAAACCTCATAAATGTCAACATTGTTCAAGGTCGTTTGTACAATCAACACAACTCAAAAGTCATATGAAGAGTGCACACAAGCATTCGGTGAAAGTTGAAGATGCCTCTAACAGCTTTGTGAAGATGGAACATTATTGAGATTTTTGGAATTTGTCGAGACTTTGACCTTCTATGTGGCTGAATTATTTAGTAAAAAGGTTAATATGAGCCTACAGTTATGATCTAAAGCAGTGACACGTCTTTGTAAAACCTCTTATGAGAGAGTTGACTGTATTTGTTACGATATACCGTGTACTCTACCTGTCAAATATATGCTTTCTTTTGTTTTGACTTTGTGAACTGATTTTGTTTAGCGTGGACCTTCAAAAAGAGCAACAAACGGTTTGGGTGATTTGAAGTTTCTAGAGAATTTTGACAACCCTTTTGTTAAGGTTTCTGTGTTTTGCAAAGTGTGCAGCAAAGAGCAATCTCTCAAAAATGAATCTCACTGGAAAAGACATTTTCTGACTCACGCATCGTCCGACGAGAAACCTCATAAATGCCAACATTGTCCAAAGACATTTGTGCAAGCAACGCATCTTAAGAATCATATCAGGACTATCCACAAAGATTTGGTGAAAGTTGAAGATACATCTAAGGGTCTTGTAAAAGTGGAACTATTTTGAGAACTTTCAAATTGTATTGGAGTTGAATAATAATGTTGTACTATCTTTTTGGGTTGAATGAGTTATTTGGAGGAAGATCAGGCGTCATTTGAACCTGAGGCGTGGCTTGGTCTTACTAGAAACACTTATGAGACAGTTGACTGCAATTGCCGTAGGAATTTCACTTTTAAAATCGTCGTCTCAAATATCTAAGGCGTGTTACTTTCAACACTTTTATTGATAGTATCACTTTGACTTTGAGCACTGATCTTATTTAGCGTGGACCTCCAAAGAAAGCCACAAATGGACTGGGCGACTTGAAATTTCTGGAAACATTTGACAACCCTTTTGTAAAGGTATCTGTGTTCTGCAAAGTGTGCAGCAAAGAGCAATCGCTGAAGTTCCAATCCAATTGGAAAAGACATTTCTTGACTCACGCAAAATCTGAGGAGAAACCTCACAAATGCCAGCATTGCTCGAAATCGTTTGTGCAATCAACACAACTCAAAAGTCACATGAAAAGCGCTCACAAAGATTTGGTGAAAACAGAAGGTTCACCTCATAATTCTGTTAAAATGGAACCATATTGAAACTTCTGGAAACTTTAAAGGTTGTTTTCGCTAAATGTGCTGTTCTAGCTTTCCTCTATTGACTGCTCAATATTCATGTTATTTGTCCACTGCAATTCAACTTGTCAGCTCTTTCGTATTCTTAAGATCCTTTTATATTGCCCGACTATACTATCTTGTCTTTTTTTGGCAGAGTAACTCAAAGAAAAGTAGTGGTCTGAGTGACTTGAAATTCCTCGAAAGTTTTGATAACCCTTACGTCAAAGTCTCAGTATTCTGCAAAGTGTGCAACAAAGAGCAAAGCTTGAAATACCAACACACTTGGAAACGACATTTCCTTACTCACTCAAACCGTGAGGATTTACCGAATAAATGTCCTACGTGTGGAAAGGGCTTTATCACAGCACACGACATGAAGAAACACATTGAAAACAGACACAAACCTAAGAATGATCTGATGAAGATTGAACAAAAGTTCATTCCAGATTTTCACCAGACTAACTTTCCACCAATGTGAGACGGTGTTCAAAGTAAGCTTTTGACACCCAGCTTGTGTTCCTTATACATTCAACTCTCCAAAAAGACGTTCATTTTGTTTCTATTTTTTTTCAATCTTTCTGGCCTACATCTTATGTCATAGATTTTATTTTTGTTTACGTAGAGCGAAATTATTTTTTTCGAATTAGTGACTCAGTTATCAGGCTATCTTTTTATAGGATTATACATGCGTTTGTTTTCCCGACCCTTGCCTACTCCCAACTGTACCCTGTCCGATTTTGCAATATTGTGACACGAAAACTATGAAATTCCAAAGGCTTGGACATTTTGAATTCTGTAAGCGTTAGCTCTAAACCTTGTGTCGTTGACAAAGTTTTTTTTTCCTTTTTGACGATTCAGACTTTAGAGAAAATTAATCATGAGACTCTACTTCGAGCTTCTTTCTGTGTTCACGGCTTCATAGATCATGTTTTTATTTTATTTTAGCATTTAACCCTCATTTAGTGTGTAGTTTTAACCCTCAGAAAACTATGTACATAAAACTGAAATATTTATAGACTTTTATTTTACTTTATCTTCCGCATATTATGGGTTGTAAATATTATTTTTAGAGTAGAAGGAACATTCTATATAAAATGTTTTGGTTGGTCTCTTCTTCAGCTATCAGAAGCAAATTTGTGGAATGAGTAAGTCTTGAAACTAAAATTAGCTTGATATCTATTTTTGACAAAAACAAGTGCTTGGACTTGAGGCCGAACGGAACATAGAAGTAGTTTTTTTGTTTTTAATAGCCACTGTTAAAAAGCTTACCTATGAAATTTTTAGAAAAACATTTTGCTTGTTAAAAGTATTGAACATGAAGAACATTGTTACTTCTTTATTTCCCCTCCTTCCCATTTCCTTGTAAAGCTAATAGGATCCATTTTCTGAGAGATATAGACATTGCTAGGAATTGATCAGAATTGCTTTGGTCGAAACTTTGAAATTCTCACCCGATGGTGAGCTACGGAGTAATAAAATTTTGACATTTTTTATCCAAATTTAATAATCAAAATTAATCGGCGTTTTACATTGAAGTTTCAGCATCGCAGAGCGAGATGTTTAGACATACATAGCATGACCATGGACATAGTCATTGACTATCTTGTTTTTACCATCCTACATGAAATTTAGTTTTGAATAGGGCCGAGGCTTAGAGGAATCTTGACGAACGTTTTATTTCTTCAGATCTCCAGAAACGGAGAGGTTTTGGGAATTTCTAAATGTCAAAAATGAGATGATTATATTTACCGCTGGTTTCAATTCCTTTAGGTTCCTGTAGTTTCTTTGAAAAAAGGTTTTTGTATGATCTTTTCTTTCAGTCAAAGTTGAGTCACGTTTTTTTAATGGCCCCCAAACCTTAATCAAAAAGCATAGCACCGACATCAAATTACTATCAATAGGGGTGAAGGCAATGCTTTACGACTTAGAACTTAAAATCTAATTTTCTCTTTATTTTCATACAAATGGTTGTCAAAACGGAGGTTTGTGGTCCCCAAAACGTCTATTCAATTAAAATCGAGATTGTTAAAAACCCATCACTTAAACATGTCTCAAATTAAAGACACGATAAAACAATTAGTTTTAAATAATTTTGCTAAAAAAATTCATACCAGAACAATAACGTATTTCAGGCCTGGCTGAGTGCAAAATACTAGCAGTCTTCTTTAATGTTAATTTTACCGTGAAATATTCCAAAAATTTTCTGAAAAACTTTTTTACCTAGTTTTAAGGGGTAAACTTTTGACGGTTTTAGTCCAAAAAAACGGATTTTCGAAACTGATTTTTGGAAAAATAAGGAAAAAGAAAATTTATTCATTTTTAAAATGACTTTTTGGTGTTTTTCTTTTTTTGGACTCAAGAGGAACGTGTTAGGATTAAATCTTAAAGCTTCCGCATGTTTTAAAGTACAAACATGGCTCATTAAGGAAAAACCTCCGTTTTGGGGGCCATACACTGTAAATATTGTTTTTTGACCGTTTAGTCAGGTTGAATTAAGTCATAAACCGCCAAATTCGGGACAAAAATGGTGTAGAGATGAAATTTTGCAGAGGTCCAGGTACAAGAATTACCAAAAAAAGCCCCGCCCCCAGGAAGATGGGAACATCCATAATGGCATACATGGTACTTTTAATCAATCAATTTAATTAATTCTTGATAACTGAGATGTGTTAAGATCAGCCGTTGGCTAGATACAGGCTCAGATAAAATCGTTTTTATAACGCTTATTTTTGCTGAGTCAGCACTTTTTTCCTATTTTAAAATCGTTATATCCCGTCAACGGTTGGTTTAAACATACTAAACCATATACTTTTCTGAAAGCCCATAATCAGGGCTATATGATTAGCTCGTCGACGTTCCAATTCATCGCTACACGCTTTTTCTTTTATAAGAATAACTTCTATAAGAATATCAGGGTGAGATTTCGGGTTTAAAACAATAGGCCTATTGTTTAGAACAATAGAAAAATAAGAATAATGCTCACCCTCAACCAAAGTACACTATTCTCATAAAAAAAAAGCGTGTAGTTATTTTGGCCATATACTCACAGATATCTGTAAAGCCCGAAGGGCTAGATAGGCAACTTTAAGCTTTCTCCAGCAAAAAAAAGTGAAGCAAAAATTTGACTTTTTAAATTTCGTGCCGATGGATAGGATCTAGCATTTTAATTGTTTTCGGAGCGCAAGATAAAAAAAAATAGGCGGCAAACGCTATTTCACATCTCTCAAACCGGTGAAATTGCTTATTTTAGTCACGTGACTTTGGTAGGAAATCCTTCCAAACCTAGGCTTCACTTTTCGATAAAAGTCGCAAATCTAGCCCTTCGGGCTTTACAGATCTGTGCATATACTCCCGGGTACCTAATAGCCTGGGGTTGGAAAAAATCTCAAAACTTAATAAGCGGGGGGGGGGGGGGTTGGAATAAAAATGTCCTGGTGGCAAAATTTTTAAAAGGAGGCTGATACAGTAGAATTAGAACAAAAGAGGGAGCTTTCAAAAACATTTTGCCAAAAATTAGTTAGCAGGAGTGGGGGGGTTGGAATAAGAATGTCCTGGTTGGAGAATTTTCGAAAAATTAATTAGCGGGCGGAGACGGCTATTAGGTACCCGAGAGTACTTCATATACAGGACTTCAAAACCAATTTTTAAGATGTTTTGAAGACGTATCGTCAATTACCAGCGGATTCTATCGACCAAATTAAAGTCTGTCTCAAAAGTATGTGGACTTTTTGACAATCTCTTAGCTTGTATTTATGCTTTCTTAAAGGTTTTGATTTTAATAAATAAGAGTAATATCGTTTGCTTACTCATCAATTTTCGTTCACAAGCTTTTTCACATTGGACTGATGTGGGGCAAGATTTGGCAGAAAGAGGAAAAGAAAAACATATTTTTGCTTATAAGCATAATAATAGGCAGGCACTGTCCTGATATGAAATATGTGTCTGATATGAAACGGGAACACTTTATAAAAATAAAAGCTTTAAGATTTTTCCATTGGAAAGATATTTCCAAGGAGTATAGTCCAGTAAAAATTCGTCCATAATAGGGTCAACCTAGAAAAAAATATTATAAAAGGTTTCTATATACCGTTGGAAAGATAATTTTATCAGCTTTCAAATGAGGGGTAGAGTCAATTTTTTTGTCATGGGGAAAAAAAGTTATGGACCAAAGAGTGAAAGGGGGTTTTCTAAGCAAAAAGCAGTGACCCATTAAAAATGTCAATTTTAAAAGTTTTTAAACAGCTAATTTTGATGGTTCCACCTGATAGAGCTGGAAGAGTAGATGTCCAAAATGGGACAGCAAAAAACATCAAAATCGCTCAAATATGCTGAATCAGCAAAATTTGAAATGCAAATATCTCAAGATCTAGCAATGGTACCTCAACAAACTATACCTGTATTCGATAGTACTCTTCGAGACGCATCCGTTGAAGTGGTTTTGAGTGCTGAAATTAATTTTTAAAGTGTTGACGTCAGCATTAAAAATGACGATTTTTCAGCCATTATGGCTATTTTCTCAGGGTCTGGTTGACCAAATTTTACAAATGACCCCATTTTGGACATCTACTCTTCCAGCTCTATCAGATGGAACCATGAAAATTAGCTGTTTAAAAACTTTTAAAATTGACATTTTTAATGGGTCACTGCTTTTTGCTTAGAAAACCCCCTTTCACTCTTTGGTCCATAACTTTTTTTCCCCATGACAAAAAAATTGACTCTACCCCTCATTTGAAAGCTGATAAAATTATCTTTCCAACGGTATATAGAAACCTTTTATAATAATTTTTTCTAGGTTGACCCTAAATTCTACTGGACTAGTAGATAGATCAAAGATTTTTGGAAAATAAAGATGAAAAAATAAAGGTTTTTTACTGGTTCAAAAATCATGACAATAAAATCTTTTGAATATTTGAACCTTATTGATTTAAAATCTGTGTTCATATTTTTCGTATATTCGTTAGATAAAAAAGATTACAGCCTTTGTTTTAAGTAGGCTTAAAACGACCAAAATGGCCTTCTTTACAGTGCTGTAACTTTTTATCTAAGAAAGATACGAAAATTCTGAAGAAAAAAAATTCGAAATCAGGCGAAAATAAAAAAAAATGTAGTTTTTACGGAAACCGACCGGGTGAAGAAGAAAAAAATTTCTGACCCGGCCGCAGACTATGGTTCATCATAATGAAAATCAAGTTGACCGTTCAAGCTGTCAAACGTCGTTTGGTTAGATATTTCCGCTTGTAAATCAAGTTTTGTTCGTTAGTAGTTGATACATAGTATTCAAGGCTTACTTCATACTATTTGTACATAAAAGTTATCTTCAAAGTTCTATTTCAATGATCTTAAGTTATCAAAAATAGCAACAAAAAAATTTTCTGGCCGCCCGCATCAGAGCTTTTTTCCTTCACCTGCATTCCGGAAACACTACATTTTTTTATTTTCGCCTCAGCAAGGTTCAGAATATACTATATAAGATATAAAAAACTGATGTCATGATTTTTGAGCCCGTTGGAAAAACTGCATTTTTTAGTAAAAATACCATGTAAGCTGTAGTTTGCCACAGTCTAAAACTTTCCCCAAAATATCATTTTGGTCAATCGTCAAATTTAATCCATACCAAATCCACTAAATGTTTATTACTTTTAAAGGCCGCTGGACTAAAGTAAACCAATTGGGGTTCGGAGTATATCAGCTAGGAACAATGGTTTTAGTGCATTACTTCGTCTAACGCCCTGTGTTGAAAGTTTTCTCAATAGCTCGCTCTACCTTCCCCAAGTTCTATGACTAATGTTCTTTAAAAAGCAATTATGCAATGTTGACTGCAAGGTACCCGCTGTTTATTTAGAATAATTTATTTATTTCCCCCTTGAGTCATTTCGTTTTATATCCATACAGGGGGTCCAAAGTAATGTTTTTCATTTTTCCAGGGGTAAGAAACATTATTCTAAAATTTCCAGAGGGTATTTAGTTCGTCCACGGTCACTTTAAGGTATGAAAAGAATTTTCTTCCAAGGGTTTCATTACAAAAATTTGCTATTTCTAAGCCAAAAAAAGAAAAGAAAGCGTTACTAGTAGGTTATTAAATCTATTGCGCTACTTTCTCTTGCCCGGGAAAGGTTGAAATTTGCTTCCAGTTTTCGGTCACCCCTAAATTGTCTTCCTCTTCCTTATTAGGAAAGAAAGCGAAAACTTTCAACACCGAGCACCCTTTCATCTACTACTAACAACAGTAACAACCCTTTTGAAAATTGGGACAACCCTTACGTCATTGTTCGTTTTCATTGTCGTATATGCGATAAAGAACTACCTAATAAAAATTACTGGAAAACACACAACGGTCTTCATGCTAACAATCATAAATGCAACATTTGTGGACGGTCTTTTGGTACTTCGTCGAATCTCAAACGACACGAGAAAACTCACTTAAAGAAAGAGGGCGTAAAACAAGAAACGCCCTCCGCCACCACAAGCATGATGGATGTGAAAAAAGAATTCTACCAAACACCGCCAACGCATCAGAATGCTGGTTCCTTTGTCAAAAGTGAACAACCTTATTTCGGAGATTGGAACAACATGTAATACCAAAAAAACGGTTTTGAAATTTTCTTCTATAAATCTGCAGCATGGTGTCTTAACTGATGTAGGTGTTTTTACTTGTAAATAAACGTATTTTAGAGGGAAATTTTGTTGATATTTTTAGCCGAGTAGCATATACATTAATTTTATTTTGACTCTTACGCCTTATTTATTTGAAATAAGTATGGGAAAATTGCGTTAATTGTTTGCGTTATCTACTCCGTTATTGATATATTTTTTTGAAATTTTGCTGATCAGCTTGCCTTATTCAAAGTTGCTAGACTCAATGTCTATTGTATAAAAATTGAGATATAATAATTCAAGAAGACTGCCTTGTACGTAGATAGAGTGCTACTGTCTCGCTTAATTTAACCATCAGCTTCTTATGTCGACTTGAACTAGTGTCCTTCGTGCCGGCATTTAATTTCCAATTTTCGGATCTTTTGCTTAGACTCCGATAAAGGGATGTATTAGATATTGTGGGTGCGAGAAGTGCGTAGGACATTTAAATAATCGAAATTCATTTCAGATCACAACTTGGTCAGTATCGAACTTACCACCTCTATCAGCTAACCAAGAAGAAATTGCTGAAATATGTTATGTCTGTAAGAACTGTAAGAAACCGTTGTCTAAACATAAAAGCACGTGGCGAAGACACTACTCGTCATGCGCACAACAATTCCCTTACAATTGTCATGTTTGTGGTAAAGGGTTTACTATGAAATTTCGTATGGAAGGTCACGTTGCTAAAGTACACGGTGAAGAACCTTTAATTAAAAAAGAGGTTATGAAAAAGTCGAGAGTGAAACCAGAACCTGGTACCACTATCAAGAGCGAGCCAATCGATTATCATTATGGGGATCAAAGGTTGGATTTAGAAGTGGATAATCAGTTGAGGCTACCTTCGTTGCCCGACAACGTCACAACGGATAACAATAAGAAAACATCGGAGCGCCATCATCCGAACAGTGACATCAAAATGGAAAGTTTTGAAATGGTGTTCGGATTTCGTTAAGAGGATATGATATAGAACAAGATTTTTTTATACTTTCACTTTTTTCCTTTCTGGAGTCATTACACACGTTTGACCTCGCAATTTTTGTTTTGTTGCTTACTCTTTGGTGCCTAAAAAACGCCCCAACCCGCTTGTTAATTTCTGGATTTTTTTCCAACCCCGGAACCTTATTAGGACCCCCCCCTTGTTTATTAATTTTTGAAATTATTTTCAACTATCAAAAGAAAAGTCCCTTAAATTGCTCTAAATAGTCAGTTTTTAGTCTATAATTACCTTCTCTCCAAGGTATTTGTAGGTACAATCTAAAACCCAACCCCCAACCCATTTTAAATATATTTGAAGATTTTTCCACCCCCGTCTATTCCGACCCCTGTTTATTAGGCACCTGAGAGTACCTTTTTGATCTGATGAAATGCGTTTTTGCCGGGGCATTGACACCCTCTACCCATCTGCAATTGCTCCATTTATTTGGATACTAGTATTCCATTTCGTCTTTACCACGCAACCCCTACATATTTGGTCCCAAAATCGAGTTAGTTTGATTCGCAAACCTCTATAGATATATCTCCTATAAGAAACTTTTTTTCGCTAGAGGATGAGCAGAAGCCTAAAATCGAGTAATCTTTTTTTATATATAAACGAAGTTATTAGTACTATTAGTTATAAGATAACAGTAGACTCCCACGATTTTTCTTGCGATTTCTTATTTTTTTAATATTTAGTTTTGGTACAATAATTTTGCTGGGCAAGATTATCCCATTTTATAAACGTTTTTATTTTTTACGACATTATCTGACTAACCTGAAAAAGCACATTGTAAATAGAGACTTTCTGAAAGATTTTATAAAAACATATTTTCACGCTGGAAGCTTTACCGTTAGAAAATAATGTAGTTCATCAATCCTTTTAAGAACTTTGACCAATAGACCCTCCCCCAACTGTTTCTCTAGATAGTATTAGGGATAAAGTAAACGTTAGAAAAACTAACAACGGATATGCGAGGTTTCTGGTCGAAAACAAACAATTTTTTTCATTGCATCGGAAACTTGAAATTTGTTCCATTTCATGCTGGCTAATACTTCCTTGTGAGGGTTTTGAGCAGAATTTAAAACGGATTTAAATTGTCTCCTCAAGTGAGGCCTCCAATTTCAGTTGTAAGCCCCCAAAACCTTCCTTAGATGGAAAGTAGGATCTTTATCAAGCCCAGGTTAATTGGAGCAAGATTCACAACATTCTTTTTTATTTTTGCTTAAACTTTTGCTTTTCACTGTTCAAGGGCTGCACTGTAATAGTCTAAATCGCAGACCTCTATAGATATGCCTCCTATAAGGAACATTACCGAGTTTATGTATGTGTGTTTTTCAGCGACGAAGACGGTGAGGTTCTAATTTGACTAGATCCTGACCAGCTGAGGACGACGGTAAATCAGTACTTTTACCGTCCTCGATTTTGCGGGGCGGAATTGCGGGTTTTTCCAAATCCCTTCAGTCACTCTACCGTCCTCAAAAGTGCAAATACATAAACTCGGTATTTTTCGCTAGAGGATGGGCAGAAGCCAAGCACTGTAAGGGTCCGATTTTAAAAGCCCGTTTCTGGCGGCATATGCTATCGTTTAGAAAACGAGTGCCCCTCCCCCTCCCTGGGATAAATTCAATTTTAGTTCAGCAATTAAGTAAGTTCCCTTTAGGCACTTTTTTCTAAGCGAGGAATGGCAAAATAGTTTACTCAGTCCGGCTTTTGAAACTTTGATGTTACAAATAATTGATTCAAGAATTTTCACACGGCAATTTTTCTCACAGTTCAATATAAAGGTCAAAATGACGCATCGACGTTAATCCTTCCCTGTCTGGACAAATTTGAAGTTTTCGCGATTTCACGGCGAAATTTTTTGGGAGTGATTACGCCGGCCACACAGTTTGTAACAATTTTTAGTAAGATTCGAGAACCAATCGAAAACTTTCGAAATACAACGGGATGGACGTCTAGCTGTGGTCAAGGAACGTGTCGCTCTGACGTCATTTGATGTTGACATTTTCAACAAGGTATTTTAAGGGAATCATACTTGATTTTTTGTAAGAATTTATCTCAAAAGTATACGACTTTTACCTTTTTACCATACGCTCAAGATCTATCTATGCTATATTAAAAAGCTATCGACTCGTTTGAAAGATATTTTCAAGGAGTACAATCTAAACGAAAGAAGTTTTTAAAAGATCTTTTCTACTGGTTTAAAAATGACAGTATCAGACAAATATTTGAAACTTTCTGATTTCAAATTTGAGGGCAAATTTTTTGTATCTGTCTTAGTAGATAAAAAATTAAAAAACTGACCGGATAGGCTGCTTCACTATTTTCACTATCGTTTTCCTACGAGAATCAAATTTCCAGGGGTTTTTCTCACCGAAAATGAGTCTTTGACCACATTTCCCAAGGGTGAACCCAATGGGTCTGTTCTAGAGTTCTTCTTAAGGCCCCCTCTTAAATGCATTTGCACGGGGAAATAATATTTTATCGATTGATTTTGGTTCAAATCAGACCCAGAGATATTTCAAAATTTATAGGAAACAAGTGGTATGAAGATTTACTTTCAAATTGAAGCACTGCGTATCAGCAATTCGATCATATATTTTTTCAATATCAAAAAAGGTCATGTCTCATTGACTCTTACAGAAAAAAGGGAAAATATGACAGAAAGACATCTTCTCAAGTGGGATATGATCTTAATCCTGCTTAACAAAATCTAGTGCTATTGACAGTGTAAACAAGAAACTACTAAAATAGCAAACTCGTGTCAAAAATCAACATGTAGATATCCTTAGACTACACATTAGTGAAAGAAGGGTTGGAGATTTTACAAAAGAGGTCGATGGTCAGAGTTGAAGGTTGTTTTGAGGGTTAGATCAGTTGGGTTGGTTCCCCCCTATTATGCTCCTTCATCTCAATGAATGTTCGTTTAAGTGAATAGCCAATAGAGTTCAAGGTATCCACCAGATCCCCTGTCAAGTGCACATTTTTTATAAGAACAAACTATATAAGAACATAAGGCTTCGATGGCCAAAATGTGAGGAACGAGTTAAGAACATTTTAAGGCTTTGCGGACTCGGAAACAACCAATTTTTTAGGAAAATGTGTAAAAATGTTCACAAAATTGAGATAATAAGAACATTTAAGAACATTTTTAGGCTTAATACACAAAAAGTTAAGAACATCCAAAGTTCTTAATAAAAAACGTGTACCGATGAAATCTGCATACAGTTTAAGGTTGTGTATAATGTCAACAATGATTTTAACGGTAAATAAAACGCGTGTTTATTTGAATATCCAATGACAGTAAAGCTTTCATTAAACTTCATCCAGGGTGACATATAGTACTTGAAAGTATTATTTTGATTTACAAGTGTAAACTATACAAAAGGAAAAGAAAACGTCGGATCGCTTTCAGTTACTTGTCTCGCACTGTCTGAGAGGTGTGATGGTGTTATTGATAGGTATAACGGTCAAGGTCAAATGCTAGTGTAGTGTTGAAAAAATTATTGAACGGAGTACGATTGAGTATGCTTGAGATACTTTTTATATGTAGCATCGTAAAAGAGGATTTTTTGGCACAGTTATAAATATATTGATTCCATTTATGATGAGAAGTCTTAGTAAGGTTACTTAGTGACGTTTTTTTACGTTTCACTTTTGTCACTATTGATAATTTCGGCATGTCAGCATTTTCTTTTTTTTTGGAGGGGATTGGTTTAAGATTGGACAAGACTAGTTCCCTTAAGGTATATCTTACTGTATCAATTTACCCGCCAAATCGCAGTTATGGCCAGATCGAAATATTTCGATCTAGTACAATTTTTATCAGAATTTTATGCTCTATCCGAAGGTATCAATCATTTTTGTTTACCGTATTACTTATCGAATAAACGCCCCGGGAGTTAATTTTTATTTAATTTTAAGGAGGGACGTTTAAAAGAGGGGGGTTTAACAAGTAATTTAGAACCGAGGTCACTTTAATACTGTGCATTGGAACCTTATTTTGCCTTTTCATTATTATTTGAGTACATATACGTCAATGTAGGGATGTCGAAACGGGCGGTAATCAGTTCGAATACTAAAAGAATGCAATTATTATCGTATATCTAAATTTTCTTTTATTTTATACTTCCTTACAGCTACTTGTTTCAAATAAACCCACCTCTTAGAGGGGAGGCGTTCATTCGATTCGGAGGGGGCGTTCTGTAAAAAGTTTTTCCTCAAGGGAGGGGCGTTTATTCGGGGGCATTTAAAAGAAGGGGGCATTTATTTGAAGTAATACGGTAATTTAATTTTGAAAAATAGCCAGTTTTTTGACTATTTTTGGGGTGAAGAGTTTGTCTACAAAGTCAGTTTTTTTTGGTCATAAAAAAGTCCTATCTACTTTCAAACCAATCACGTGCGGTTGCGTCTCACGAAAAATGCTACGGATTTAAAAGTTTTTGCTCCCTACTCGATCAGTATAAAATATTATTTATATTAAAATGTAAAAGGTTTAGTATCTTATGTCTGATAGTTAGAAAATTAGGAAAGAAGACTTCGAGAAGACATTGAGCCTTTTCGCTCAATGTTCAGCAATACACGAGAATGATGAAGGGGAAAAGGCGCAATCCAGGGAGGAACACTGGCGCCTTCCCCTACCTTCGGCTGCATAGTTATCAAAAGAGGAGCCTTAGGATCACTTCCACCTTCAATCGCCGCAGACATAACAACTTATAATTCAATTTTACATTCTCCCAACAACAGGTCAAATTAATTCAAAATGAGACTACTCCTTGGAATAAATATTGTGCTGACGACAGCAATCTTTGTTGATGCTTATACGCAATACACAGTCGAGAAAATGAAAAACAAATGCATCAAAGTGACTTCCAAAGGATCCAAATGTCTGAATTCGTTGAATGGAAATGTCATATGTATGGTAGAATTGACTGGGTCAAGAAAAGTTCTTCAAAAATGTGAGAATAAACCTATCAGGACTATTACGATCATTTGTTGTCCAGAAGGTGTATATTATCAACCTACAGTGTCGACGGTAGAACAACGAACAACCGAGGTAACCGCAACAACAAAACATATGACAAAAACGACTTCAATGTCCATAATAAAACATTCTGAGAAAGATTTTACTAAAAAGGCGAAAACCACTACAATATACCAAACTCTGAATAAAAAATCTACAGCTTCAAGGCCTACGATTGGCTCTGCGACGCCATTAACAACGACTGTTTTGAATAAAACTTCAACTGAGGCAACTATCTCAAATAAACAAGAGCTCAACCCTGAAACGACAGTAGCAACCCAATCATGCAATTTGCAACAAGCTTTAAAGGAATTTAGAAGCAAGATGCCTTTGAAACAAAACAAATGCAAAGACTTCAAGTCTTACAAGCAAGAGCTGGATGGTTTATGGAGCATGCATGATGCGAATTTAGACATTATCAAAAATCAGATGAGAGATGAAAAGAAAAGAATTGATGCATTGATTGCAAAGAACAAAATCTACAAAGTTGATCTGAAGAAAATGAACCGTAAGTGAAA
Organism: Clytia hemisphaerica; assembly: GCF_902728285.1. NCBI lineage: Eukaryota > Metazoa > Cnidaria > Hydrozoa > Leptothecata > Clytiidae > Clytia > Clytia hemisphaerica. The sequence goes on along the minus strand of NW_027103648.1, from coordinate 555,542 downwards.
CAATGAATTTAAGTCCTGTTCAAAATCCTTTTCAATCAAATTTTAATATGGGTGGGGGTGGGGGCATACAGTCAACTCTCGAATTAGAGATATGTAACCATAGGTCAAAAGCACATGAAAAGTATACAACATATACCCCAAGTATTCGAATTTGTCTTATTTGTTTAGAGAATTGCTAACGATTTTAAGTTAAGGGTGGGTCAAAAGGAAAAAGGGAAATAGAGGAAAAATCACATAACAAGATGTTTGAGAATCTGACTACATTATTTAGTAGCGTGGACAGTAGGGGCGCAAAATTTGTGTAGGAAAGCAGATTTTTATGACAAAGCAATCATATTTTTATATCATGAATATATCATTACTTTGTCATAAAAATCTGCTCTCCTACACAGATTTTGCACTCTTCTTATCTACGCTACTGAATTCCTTGATTTTTCAGGTTCCTTAGAGATTTGGAAAGCATCGTTAAAAGCATTCGAGGAAGAACACTACCATGGATTAGTGAGAATCAGTTCAAAGTATCATAACTGCATTTTCATCAAACTCATGATCCAAAAACGTGATATTATGATGAAATTCATTGATTGGGTACAAAGTTCATCAGATCCTGATATGACAATCGTTTACATGATTGCCAAAGATCTCCAGAGCTTCGAAGATGATTATAAACAACAACAGGCAAGGATTTTCAAGCATTTTGAGTTTTTGTCACCAAAATTACGAAGAGTAGCTTTGAGGCAGTTGGAGAATCACCATATCGCATTGGAGAGTGTTCAATTGGCAAAATGTGTCGATAGTCAACAACATACAGGATTTAGTGGACCAAAAGGTGTAGCTTTGGCAGATGTCTTGTCGAAACTGGTAAGATGTTTTCTTTGTCCCATTCTTTACAGTTTATAGATATCTTTATACTCAGTTGGTATATTACGTTAACTTAACGTCCATGTAACGCTATATATAACACACAAAAGCGATAATACAAATTTTTTTTTTGCTACTACAGAATGCAACCAAAGAATCTGACAAACACCAACACGAAGACATACAGAATGAATTGGAAAATTTCTTAGTGAGTGTTCTCATATATTTGATCCGTAGGATTGGGAAAAAGGTTATTTCACAGTTAAAATATTAATTAATAAACATGAGATATGTGTCATGTTTTTTTATCTATTAAAGAATTTGAAGGAAGAGATCAAATTTGGGTAATTTATATTAGACCATGAATGGGTTCTTGTATATTGCTTTTGGGACATTTAATTTTAATTTCAAACTATTCTAATTTCAGTCCAGCGAAAAGCTAAAATGGATCAAAGCTTCGATTGAAACAGACGAGGCAATGACATCATCAGTTGCATCAGGTGAAGATTCAAATAGTCATTCAAACGGAAGTGGCGGTGGCGAATATAGCGGAGATAATAGTGATACTGAATCTTCGGGAGATAATAAAGAAGGAAGTGGGGATGTTATGGTGGAAAATAATGACGATGAAGATGCTATGAGACATGTTTCGAAACCGACACAAACAACCTCGAGACCAAGAAATACAAGGTATATAAATTAATATTGTACATTGGTAGTGCGGAGGTTTCGTTCACAGAATTGCAAATGACTGTGTTCAAATCCCAAGGGAAGTATGACGCTAGACATTCTCCTTTCACTGATAAGGTAAAAATAAAATTTTCTAGAATACACAAGACATTTTTCTCACATTCGTAGAGTTCCACAACGTCTATTGACATGGTTTGTTGCATAACAAAGCTTTTGTGAACTGATTTTTACACCGTCTACAAAAGACCAATACTTTAGGATCTTTAAAAATATCGAAAAATATTTAACTTTTCAAATTTAGACCTCCAGATATTAAAAAGAGTCAAAAATCAAAAATGACGACAACCGAGAAATATCGACCGAGACTTTTACCGACAACCGACGTACCAAGTCAAGAGAATCGGTTAGAACTCGCCATCAAACGATTATTAAACGAATATCCGAGCGAAAAGAATGGTTGTGACGAGAAAACAATCGATAGGAGTGAGGAAGAATCAAGAATGGCTTTTTCAAGCGAAACAGCTCTTGTTGTCCAGAGATGGGATGAAGCACAAAAGAAATATTCAAAAATGAAATTAAACGATTATCGAAAAGCTGAACGATTTTTATTGAGTAGGTTCAGAAGAGATTACAAAGTTATTAAATATTTGAATTTGGAATTCTCACTTTTGCAATAAGTTCCGCACAGCAATTAAAAACGAGAACAATGTCCTTTTCATGAGTAGTTTACTAAGGAAACTGATTCTTTATTAAACGTCAATTACCATACTTACGTCTAACTGTCCAAGTCCAATCTGATTGGTTGAATGTCAAAATTATAATATAATTGAGTCAATCAGTGCTCAGAAAAGCGTTTGATTGTAGAGCGTACTTTTGGATAATTAGCCCATAATTAGCCGTAAGTACAAATCTTTTTCAGAAAAAATTTGAATATGAGGGGTGGAGGATATAACATTTTTTAGAGATTTACCCCCGGACATTGTGAAATTTGACTCCCCGGACAGGGTAAATTTTGTAGATTTTCACCACCCCACGGACACTATATCCTCCTCCCCACGGACACTATATCCTCCTCCCCCCATGTACGGACCTCCTCCCCCCATGTACGAACATTTTCTGGCCCAATGTGTCTAAAAATCCCTTCCATCTACTCAAAAACAAAACTTGGGAAATTCTAGTCAATGGCTTTAAATTGTTCTTATCTTCTTTTTGTAGAAGCATTAGGGGCTGTTACAAAATCCATGAACAATTTGAAACGAAGCGAACAAACAAGCGATGAAGAGAACAGAAGAAACCGAGCGGAGTGCATCAATAGACAAATTTTGAAAGACCAACGTGACGCGTTAGTGGATTACACTATCGAGATCCAAAAACCGAAACTGAGTTTAACAAAAATCGTTAAGCAATTGAAACGTTTTATCGACGTTTGTCATCACCTGCATGTATATAAACTCCAACATGGCAAGCGAGGCGAAGAATATACTGTACGCTATAAAATGAAGCAACATATTAAAGATTTAAATGTGAACATTAAGAAGATGTTGAAATTACTTGAATATTTACCTAAAACTGAAGTGGTTGCTAAAATCAAGCGTGAAGTTTGGTTGAAGCAAATCAACTTTACATTCAAAACGATACAATCTCTGTGAAATGAATATTTTTGAATGAAAAAAGGGAAAGCGATCGATCTTCTTGGAAAATTTAGACTGTAGTATTTGTGTTATTAAAGAACAATAACGATATTCTAATCCATACATATTATTTTTAAAATAAATATTTACTAAAAAACAAACAAAATAATTAACCATTTATGTTCATTGCCATACCCATTGCTGTAAGATAAAGGATTTTCACCGGAGCCAAATTTTAAGGTAGGCAATCCTTTAAAAATGGTTAAAGTACTCACACTGAGACAATATTTTAATGAGAGCTCAATTCTTTTGTACTGATTTCAAAGGTAGAACTTTTCGCCACATCTTAACCATCAATTATAGTGCTAAAACTTAACGGAAAAAATCAACACAATCGCCATGATCAGTTAATTCGTAAATTTATGGGGAAGAAGAATTCAAGATGTAAAATTAACGACAGCTTTCCACCATGAATTCATCTAACCCCCTTCCTTTATTTAGGACATGAGATAAACAAAATTCAATTTCATATTTATTTTCGTGTAATGTGAAATGTCGAGCATCGAAGAATGCAAATCTCTACTTTAAAAGCAAAGGCATTTCTGCAACATTATACGGTAGCGGGTTGACATCATTTAGTCTTAGATTCCAGTTCGTCACGTGATTTCATCACCAGGAAAGATTCATGCATCAAGTATAAAAGCTTTTCAAAAGTTATGAATCTCTTGCTATGAAAGATTCCTGCGTATTAGAGCTTTTTAAGACTGATAGTTCTATGACTTTTTATCCTCGTGTTAAAATGGTATTTTTCAGCCACCAATCTGATCATATCACGTCTACGCACATGTGCATCTTCAACAACGAAAACCACAAGTGGTAATCCAATAAAGCAATTTAATAAACTTATTTGACAGCCGAATCAGACATGTCTTGTGAATTCTCGTCCTCCGTATCAAGTATTCTAGAAGCTTGACGCTTACCTTTACTCTGAGTTCCCTTTTTCCCGCTGCGTTTACCTCGGGAAGTGTTTTGTCCACCGCGCGAACGTTGTTTCTCGATTGGTTTTTCTAAAAACGTAACGAATAGTTAGTTAGCTGATAAAAGAACTTTATAATTCCACCAATATTCCTCATAAAAAAATCGTATAGAAAGATTTGGAAAGAAAATCAAGCCAGGGCGATTCCTGAAAACCGTTATGTCATCCATATAGATTTTACTACCTCCACAGTAGACGAATCAATCGTCATTGAATTTTTCAAAATCACGTTTACATGGCCACTTTCAACATTTTTTTTTGCTGATTCGCGAAATTAAGATCTTTTTCAAAACGCTGATTAGCGAAAGTAAATCCAGAAAATTTGGGACTTTTTAGGCTCGCAAAAATTAAATCTTGCGAAAATTGTATATATTATATTAAAATCATACATTGGTTGCCACAGTGTGTGCTTTTTTTAAAAAGGCTCGATGACAAAAAAGATTTTTCTAAATAGTAGAAAATAAAACGTAACGTAAAAATATGTAAAAATACTGACCGGACAATACAGCCTTCGGATCATATCCATCACCGTTAATATTGATATCTTTTGTTTTCGTTTTCTTGGCCGGCGGACCGGACGAGTCACTTTCTTCACTCTTGTTACTTCCTGCTTCTTTACCGTTACCCAAATTACCGCCGTTCTTTCCGGTGTCGTAACCGTGAGTCATCTCACCCTCAGGTTCGTCTATTTCAGGTGCTACAGGCAGATAGTACAGACAATCATCATCCGGCTCGTCTCCGGAACTGTAAAAAAGCGGACGTTCCACCAATTCAACATCAATCTGTAGAATAAAATAAGAAATAAATGAAATCAAATCGAGTTTACAGCCCGGAGCTCAAACTCAACTTTTGCATGGGAAATGAAACCACTCATTTCTCAAATGAAATGTGTAGCCTGCGTGGTTTTCACACAAACACAAGATTAAATGTAAAATCCAACGCTAAAGTTCCAAAAATATGCCCCGTTAAAACAAAAGAAAGCGTTTCATTCACTCGGCATTCTAAAATCGGCGCAAAGCTTAAGGTTTCATACCTCTCTAGACCTAGGGCTTTAAACTCCATGTTTAGGCACTATCATCACAAAATGTTAATGAGGTAGGTCCGACTACCTTAACAACCCAGCAATCAAAATAGCATCCAAAAATCTTTTTTGAAATAGATACAAAAATTGCTTATATTGCTGAAATATAAATTTACCAGCATATTTCCTGCATTTTTGACCAGAACATTGTTTTATTGAAAATTAGGGTCCGTCATATTATTTTGGATATTTCCATTGTGCAAAAACCAGAAAAAACGACTCCCATCTCGAGAAAAGCTTGTAACAGGCGGGCGAATGGACAGACGGTGAAAGGTTTTTAAGGGGTCTCCAGGTAGTTCCAAAAATAATGATCAATAAGAGGGTCCCGGTCACCAATCCGTCCCAAAACCGTACGAAACATGGTTTTTGATTTTATAGAAAACCTGAAAAATCGAAACTTACTATTTTTGTGTCAAAAGTCTCTTATCTAGGTAAATTAGGGGGAACCAACATTGAATTTGACAAAAATAATCCTGATTTGAGGCTATTGTGCTTTAAAAGTTCCAAAATTGACCGTACGAAACACCGGTTTTGACATGGTCCTACATTGCATTGTCTATTTTAACAACAAAACTGCCAAGTTAATTGTCATATTTAGTTTAGGTTCATGAAAATACTTGAAATTGATGGAAAAAACATCATTTTTGAATAACTTTTGTGTTTTCACAGATTTCCAGGAATTTTCCTCGCGGTCAAGAAATCATGCCGTACGAAACGCTCATGTTTGAATGCTCTCTGTAATTTTTAAACTTGGTTCTGTGAATTTCTTTTTTGTATATACTTTTTCTTTTATTCAAGTCCTTTATTTATAGACTAAATTTTCTGGGTGTAAAGCATTTTATGATTGCTTTATTCCAATTTAATAGTCTTGAAATTTGAAATTGACGACTAAAAACCATACGTAACATTCACTATACCATTGAACACAGGAGTTTGGAAGCCAAATGAATTGTATTTCCTGACATCTACCATTGTTACGTAAATTTACATATTGAATTCATTCAGCAGGTTAAACCCTATTTTTCTTAAGAGGCAAAATAAATGTTACGTATGGTTATCTCTGAAACTGTACGAAACGCGCCTCTTTAGATATAAAGTTTGATAGGTAGATCTTTGACAGTACCAGTTTGGAAAGCTTTAAATCTACACCATCAAGTGATTTGAGTGATTTGGAGCTTTTTAAAAGTATTTTATTTTTTTCTAGTGATAGTAATAATGAAAACAAGAATAAGAACTAGGGAGACAAGAGTCCCTGGAAGGCTGCATGATATGATATCACCAGTGAAAGAAGTCATTTCATCAACGCAGAGGGTTAGACTGTTTAGAGAGAGGCAGAGACAAAAGAAAGATTATGACCATGAAAAGGAGAAAGAGGAAACAAGAAAGCCTGTTGCAGAGATCAGAGCAAAACAACCAAAATGCCCATTGGGGAGGAGATGCTCCGATGATGACTGTCCTTTACACCCTGGTCGGGGTAGAAATCCGTCAAAATCATCAAGAAAAGATCGTGGTTTGTCAATGAGAAGAAAGAATCAGAGGGAATCAAAGGAGCAGGAGGGGGTAAGAGAATATTTTAATAGGGTCTAAGGTTTCTTCCTCCTTCACCTGGCTAATTCTATTCAATCTGCTGTAAAAATGTTAATTACATAGATGCAGGCTTATTTGCATATGACTCGCTATTATTATAATAATAATATTGTTTTACAAATTCGCAGGCCACCGTGCGGACACATGGGCCTCTATGAATCGCTCATACATTGGGCTCTTCCAGAAAAAATCCGTTCATGGGGGGTGGAGGATATATTATTTTTTTTATGAATTACCCCTGGACATTTTGACATTTAACCCCCTGGACACGGGTTATACCCCTGGACAAACATCAAATCAACCCCGTGGACACAAAAAATTACCCCTGGACATTGGAATTTACCCCCTGGACATTGCTATTTTTTGGTATTTTTTCAATACCCCTGGACAATTCATCCTCCACCCCCCATGAACGGATTTTTTCTGGAAGAGCCCATTTTGGGTTAATTATTTACATTGTTAATATAGACAGGTATGCAACAATAGTGACACTTTCAATCATATTCAAACTTTTTAGCTTTCCAGGCCACACTAAGGGTCTCTTTAAATTCTTCCACTGAGGATGAGTTGACTACTTTAGAAGGCAAACTATTCCACTGCTTAATGCCCCGATAGTATAGGGAGTTACTCTGCGGACCGCGAACACCATCGTTCCCAAAGATTACTACTAATTCAGAGTCGTGCGTTCTCATAGGTCTCCCTCGCTGGTTACATTTCTTAGGGATGCAAGATTTGTCATAGTAGTTTAGATGTTTAAAAATCTCAAAAATGTCACTTACCTCGCGTCTGTATTTTAGACTAGTTATTCCGATTCTTTGCATTCGATATTTTCATAGCTTAGCTGTCCACATGTCTCAACTGTTTTAGATGCGCGTCGCTGAACACCTTCTATCAATCTCGCGTGTTTTTTCAGTTTTGGTGACCAGATAACCTGGGCGTATTCTAAGTGTGGTCTGACAAATGTTACGTACAGTTTTCGAAACAGTTCTGGAGTGAGGTACGTGAAGGTCCGCCTGATAAGACCAGCCATTGAATTAGCTTTTTTCACCTGATTTGATATGTGTTGGTCAAAGGAGAGATTCTTATCGATGATAACACCAAGATCTTTTTCGAATGATACACGTTCAAGAATTTTATCCGAATTATTTACTTTCAGATTCTCAAATAATAGGCTTTCTTGTTTCCTCTTTCTCCTTTTCATGGTCATAATCTTTCTTTTGTCTCTGCCTCTCTCTAAACAGTCTAACCTTCTGCGTTGATGTAATGACTTCTTTCACTGGTGATATCATATCATGCAGCCTTTCGGGGACTCTTGTCTCCCTAGTTCTTATTCTTGTTTTCATTATTGCTATCACTAAAAAAAAATAAAAGACTTTTAAAAAGCTCCAAATCACTCAAATCACTTGATGGTGTAGATTTAAAGCTTTCCAAACTGGTACTGTCAAAGATCTACCTCTCAAACTTTATATCTAAAGAGGCGCGTTTCATACAGTTTCAGAGATAACCGTGCGTAACATTTATTTTGCCTCTTAATAAAAATAGGGTTTAACCTGCAGAATGAATTCAATATGTAAATTTACGTAACAATGGTAGATGTCAGGAAATACAATTCATTTGGCTTCCAAACTCCTGTGTTCAATGATATAGTGAATGTTACGTACAGATTTTAGTCATCAATTTCAAATTTAAGACTATTAAATTGTTATATTTTCATTTATTGGAATTTGAATCTAGATTTGCACCTTAAATTCTTTCCATTTTCCCAGAAAATATCAAAACTGAAGAACTTCTTTTATCTTCATTGCCTTTGGCGCGTTTTATAAAAAAAATGTTTCGTAAGGTTATCTTTGGTTTTATTAGACTAAATAAATTTTGAAGCTAACATAGTTCATAGATCAATCTTTGAAGACTTTGGTTAGTTATTTTTTCGAATTTAGGACCAGTTTCTTATATTTTCCTCTTTTTTCAACTTGTAAATGACAATATGGTATTAAAAATGTATTTACAAGACTTGTAATTTTAATTTTTCAAATTTTTATGAATTAAATTCGAGAAATATTTCTGAACTAGCAATTAAATCATGAATTTTACAGTTATATATGATGGTACTAATGGTAAGGTTTATATCTGTAACAAAAAAAGTTTCCTATCTTCTCTTTTATAAAGTTATAAGGGTATAGCCGGTGTTTCGTACGGCTTAAAAAAGTAAGCGGGTCTTCAACTCCATAGGCCGTAACTTTTACACTGTTTGAGCAATTGCCAGGCAAACTTAGACATTGATAACCCATAGGTAGGGGATCATTTTGATACAAAAGTTATTATATTTTTCAAAAAAAATTCAGATTTTTTTGGGACGGATTGGTGACCGGGACCCAAGAGAGCATACAGTATCAACTTTAAAAAAAACATTACACCTTTAAAGCATTCCCAAGTTCGGAATTGGTCCAAAAATGATGAATCTTAAGCAAATATTGGTCCAAACACAACAGCTTATTCTTCAGCCCTTGCATTCGTTTAAAAGTAAGTATTTTGAATTCAAACAATTCGGATCAAAGCGATACAGTCGTCTCCCGCTAATTCGAACTCGAACGAGAAATCTAGTTCGGATTAAAGAAAAATTTGAATTAAAGAAAGTAAGCCCTTCGGCGAGAACTGAGAATTAGTCCGAATTATAGAAAGTATATTAAGAGGGTCTTTCCTTGACGGGAACTGACAGTTACTTCGAATTATAGAAAGGTTCAAATAAGCGAAAGTCTACTGCATAAGAAGAATTGAATAAATCAAGAATAAGAATAACTGGAACTATCAGAAGAACTAACCTCGGATTCTTCAGTTAGATCTTGGTTGGTGTTTAATAATTCTTCTTTATCTTCGTCTTCCAAATCGAATTCACTTTCTCGTTCCTCATATTCGATATTCTCATCAATCTCTTTGAAGTCTGGTGCGAACGCTGACCAATTTTCCTGTTAACAAAAAAAGATACACGTCATACCTTAAAAGGGAAAACCTACTCGATTAAAACTTTTAGTCGGGGAAAACTTTGTCACACCCTAGAAAGTTGACCAGACAGGTTTGGGACAAGCTGGAGTTTTTACAAGCTCTTATTTGATTTGGTTGGTCGTTAAGATGTAATAAAAGAATCTTATTACTTTTTCTAAAGAACGCGTCATTTCTATCACTTTAAATGACCAATTAGTGAAGTATCTTGTAAAAACTCCAGCTCATCCCACAGGTTTATCGCTCAACTAAAGATTTCATCACTTGTCCCTGACTATTTCTCCTTTAAGGGTAGGAAAATAAAATAAATAGATGATACGATCTGACAGAATTTGGAGCTTTAAATAGTTGCATCTCCTTATAATGTTTGAGTAAATGACCTCTTATCGTCCATGCTCAAAATGTCATATCATAAATAATTTCTGTTGATTCCGAATAATATTGAATATCGCAAACAATTTATCCATCTTTTGCCCTTACAGTTCTACGTATGACTCTTTTGACCATGAAAAGTTTTTCTCAGGCCTAACTCGCTCAAAAAGGTTTCTACACATATTCCTCTTGTAAACGAGTCAAAACAAAAAATCCATTCCCAGTATAGATAGTTTTGCTTGAATTATCTGTTAATTTTCAGTCTGGAAAACTAACAATAGTACCCCTCTCTTGGTCTAATCTGTAAAATTTAAGATTTTAGGGGTGGTGTCCCTATTCTTTACAGCAAAAATGAAGTAGTACCCGGTACTAAATATGGGTGGGTGGTACTAAAGAAACTTTTAGTAAAAAATCAAGTTAGTACCCTATGGGTTAGTACCCTGCCTCTGTACCCCCCCTGACTTAGAACAATAAATATTGAAACGGACTATCTTCCCCATTTCCTTAGTTCATTAGGAATAAGAAAATACCCTATCATCATAACTTAATTCCAATAGATTTCGATTTAGAGAGGATTTATTTAAAAAATGTCTCAATTCGGGTAGTATCCAATCAACTTCGATTCAGATTTCCGTTGGAAAAAAATAATTCAAGTTAAAATTTCATGTCTAAAAATAATAAGTAATGTGTAACAGTATGCCCTGAAACAACTTTTTATGAAGTTGAACTATCGTTAAGGCTACAATGCTTGAAAATGAGAAACCCACATTCTCGGGGTTTACTACATTCTCGGGGTCAGGTGCTGTAGACAAAAAGTTAACGAAATTTCATTGTTCTTCCATAGTTTCAATTGGGACTGAAATCTAAGTGAAAGATCTCGACTGGGCGGATTTCCGTCTATAAACTGAAAAGTTGCAACACTGCGCTTTCGAAAAATGTTAACTATCACCGATGCTTTACATTGCTAACCTAGCTTCGAATAAACAAGGAAAACATCCAAAAACATTCAAAAACATCCAAAAAATAATCCTTCCTGTACGGGAAGGGGTGTCAAATTTGAAGGAATTGTTGTAGAGTAGAAATAAACTTACCACGTGTGTCTGGGACCATATAGAGACCAAACCATTGGCTACTGAACATATGATGGAGCGAATGGGATGCCACTAAAATAAAATTTTTATTGTAAGATTTTAATAAAGATTTAAAATTTTAGCAATTTTGTTGTACGAAATGGGTAAAAAATAATCGTTCCACTGTATTGATGCTTTCAGTTTGTATACAATCAAGAAAAAAGACAAATCATTTTTTGTCACAAGACTCTGAGTTTCATATTTTACAGCCTGTTACTTTGTACGAAATTTTAGCAAGACATCGGAAGACATAATGATCGAAAATCTTAGCTCCGAACAAAGATTTAGGTTGGCCAGTATTGAGAAACTGCGTCCAGGGTCTAAAACTCATTTGGCTGAACACATAATTGGATATGTCATTGGAATTAAACAGAATGGACTTAATGGAATATGACATCTACAAAATAATAATAGTTGGTAATCTTTTCCCCTTACCACTACATCCACAAGTAGTTCTCCTTTAGTACCATGTAAAATCTTCACCAAACTTCCGATTGTTCGCTCCCAAATGTACAAAGCATGTTGTCGTGATGAACCTTGAAAAGTATTGAAAATTATATTCAAAATGAGATGGTTAAATTTGGATATCAGTCTGTTTGTTATGATAAAAAATAAGTTTGCAATTGTTGCATTGATATTCTCAAAGACAAAGGATTTAGATGTCATTTCCTTGAGAGTTGAATACCAGTCGATCCAATCAAACCCGATCGCCACAGCTTAGGATTTTAGGTCTACACGTTTATAGGATACGGTGACAGGAAAGATAATTTAATGCAAAACAATATGGTACCACCTCAGTTTTAAGATAGGCTTGTTATTGTGAGAGAGCACATTGTCATTTCTCAGTTATTTCTCAGGAAAAGTTCATAAAAAACATACATATAAAAAATTGGGAATTAGAATCAGCGAGGTGTGTTTACTACAGTTTCTTGCGTTATGTTAAATAAGTCTACTAACCAGCTACAATGAATTCCCCATCGCCAGAGAAAGCACACTTTTTCCATAACGTCCTGAAAAGTGAAATTAAAAACGATAGGTTCTCAAAATATAGATTTATCAAAAATTGAATCCTTAATAAGGTTGCGGGTGAGAGAAAGATCAAAGCTGGAAATAGTATTTCTTATGCGAAGATCAAATTAGTAAAACAGGATCTTAGCCTAAGTTAAGTTTTGAGTGTTAACTATTCCAAATCAATTAGGTAAAAACATTTTCATATGTTTTGCCATCAACAGAATAAGTAAAGAAATTTGCAATTCATAGAGAAAGCGAAATTTACTTATTGACAAGATCTTGTAGTTTTTGCGTTGCTTCAGGTTCTTTACCACCTTTATAAGCTATGACGTCATCACGATCGAAAACTCGAATCACACGATCCTGTGAGTTGACCAGGAACGAACTGAAATAATGCAACAGAAACATCTTCTTGTTCTCAATTAACATTAACGGTTCCTCTCATCGTAAACATGAAAAATACGAGCAATCTCTTAAACTAAAGGCCGGTCTCCACTTGCGCGCGCTGTGATCGCAACTTTGGCTTCAATCGTTTTTGCTTGGAGAAAAGATTACGTCATAAAAACGCAGCGCGCGCTTGGAAAAAAAGTTGAATGTATTTCAACTGGAGTTGCTTCATTTTTCTTTTGACCAATAGCGTGGAAGCTCTGCTCGAAGAAGAGCGATTGAAGCGCGCGCAAGTGGAGACCGGCCTTAATATAGAAGCGATATTTCCCAAATTCAAGACTGCATTCAACATAAGGGATCTGGAAAGCGAGACATTTTTGTACAATTTTATGTTCAAAAAGTTTTTTTTTTTGATAGATCTTACCGGAGCTTTTGGTTTTTCCAAAAAAGCGATGCATTGTGGGATTGTTTCGGGGGTATTACAATAGAAATCTCTTAGGAATTCCTCGTAGGAATTCTATTGTAATAACCCCGAAACAATCTCACAATGCATCACTGTTTTAGAAAAATCAAAAATTCCGATAGGGTCTATACATAAAACACAACAAGTTGTCAAAAAAATGTTTTTTTAATGCCCATTCGATTTTTTTCGAATGTTATGATGTCGATTTCATCAAATAGAGGAGAGAAATAAAGCAGGAAGAGAAAGAACAAAACAAAGAAAAAACACAAAAGGAGAGAGAAAATTTTGGTCGTATTTTTCAAGTTAACGATAAACCAGTTATCACACCTTCACTCGTACATTATTGAATATCTCGCTCAGATTTTTGTTGAAAACTCGAAGAATTGAATACAATGAAACTCAAATGTGAAATTAGCCATAAGCAAAAAGCTCGTACCCATGTCTATTTTTAGCTGTTAAAGCATAATAATTTGAGTTGAGTTCTTTTTCAGGACATGAAACTTGGATATTCAAAATCTACTCAAAATTCCGCTTCCACTGATATATAACATGATAGGGTTATTTTCAAGTTAATATTCCGGTTTTTTTGGATTTCGGTCTAAAAATGACCCATTTTTGGCCAAAAAAGTGATGAAACGCTAAAAATCATAAATGAGAAATATGTAATTATTTTCCTGAATTTGTAAGAAATATTATAATTTTAATGTAAAGTTGTCAGAAATACATACTAGAATGAGAAAAATAAACTTAGAAAGTTAAAACATGAGCTAAATCCTAAAAAAAACTCGTGTTTTTCTAAAATTAGTCTACGAAACATTTTGATCAAAAATGAGAAAATCCACCTTGCAGGACCTCTAGTTCATTGTAATTCTGCATTTTTGACTCTATTTTTTGCATATTCTGATATACTCTACATATTTGAAGAATTTTCAAGCAAAGAAATCTCAATTCAAGTACAATTGACGAAAATATGGGGGGATTTTGACATAGGCCCAAATTTTCCGTCACGGCGTGACAAAAACTAAAAAGGGCTACAGAAAATCTTGTGGGTTGATTTTTGAATTTCTATTTTAGGTTTCTGATTAACACTATATGGTTGATGTTTCATGGAGAAAATTAAGGCCTGATTCCACTCTCATAGATTTTTACAGGCTATTGAAAATTTTCCGTCACAGCGTGACAAAAACTCTGACCTAGTACTAGTCAGTGAAAAAATGGATTTGAAAGCCTCAAATCATAGATTAACCAGTCCAAGTCCTATAGAAAGTTGACTCAGCTTGCAAAAGAGGCCTTTTGGTAAGTTTTTTGAATCTATACCTGAAAAAAAAACCCTGTAATAAGGACATCATTCCAAAGCAGTTTTTTTCAGTACCGTAGCAGCAGGCTCAGATTTAGCCTATGTTGATTTTTCGGGAACATATGCATGTTATATATCAAATTGTCGGAAATTTTATGTAGATTTCAAAAATGGTTAAAAGTAGGGGTTAAAAATGAAGTCAATGAGAAGAAAATGCAAAACTTGATGATTTTTTCTCCTATTTTGGCCTGCGATTTTACAAAAACCTAAAAAATGCGATAAAAATTTTCTAAAGCGAGGTTAAGCTCTATTTTTTTTTGCTTTTTGCTACAAAATACCATAGCTTCCCATAAAAATAGGTTTTAGAGAGATTTGAAGACCTTCATTTTTTGACATTTTTAAAATTTCTGGATACGAGCTTTTTGCTTATAGCTAATTCTCACCTTCCTCTCCGAGAAAATTCAATGGATTTGATAGCAGTGTTGGCATTAGTAGCAGTACTTATTCGAAACGATGTCACCTCCTAAAAAGGATAAATAAAAGTTTGAATGAGATATTGCATATTCTCAGTCTTCTTTTGGACCATTTTAATTTTTAAAAACTCAACAACATCGAAATCAAATTCCATGTCGTCTTGATATTCAAAATAAAAGTTACAGCAGCAGGTAGTGACATAAAATCCTGAAAATTGAGAGAATAGAAGCTGCACTATTAAGTTTACCTTCAATGTACAAAATCTAACGTATTCGCAATTCAATGTCTTGACATTAAAAATAATAGTAACAGCAGCAGGTAGTACTGAAATCAAATCTAGACATTGAGAGAATATAAAATTTACCTTCAATGTATCTGTTTTGATGACGGTTATCTGGAAAAGAAAAGTTTTGTGGAAATGTGGTCCTTAGTGGTCCTTCGTGGAAACAATTCCTTAGCTGTCTAAAAGCTTTTGAATTTTTCGGAGCATACCACTTAAAATATATGTTATTACTATTATTATATTATTATTAAATGTCATTGATAGTTCTATAGGTTCCATAGTTCATCTATACCTCAACCGGGAGTTGGGTGAAAGTTGACTATTGAACTGCAATGAGGATTGGAAGTTAAAAACATATTTTACAAGAAAATATTAAGAGGTAATTTGGAGGGAGAATAATGAATTATATATATAATCCATATCTTTGATGAAATTTTTTTTGTTCTGAAAAATAAATTTGAGAAATGAGATAACGTGTCACAATTTTGCCTAATAAGAAAATTAAGATCTTCTTTTGGTCAATTTTGTGACTGACGTGACCTTTCACCATAAAATATTCATTTGATTTGATTATGTTTCCTGATATTATCATAAAGGTGAAATAACTAAGTCATATTAAAAATCATTTTTAGTATACCTTTCCTTTCGCATTACCAGTGAAGATATATTCACCCTTCTTGTCAAAAGCTGCCACTATATTTTGCTCACACTGTAATAAAAAGTAAAAAAAACTGAAACTAAAAGACATTGTGGTCATGAAGAAAAGCCTGAAATTGCCAAAAGGAGTCACAACCATAGAATTCAAACACTCTTAAAACAACCTGGCTTTGTTTCATTTGGTTACTGTGTTATTTCGGGGTCTTCTATTGACTCAAAAAGAGAAAACCAAAGGGCTATGGTCAGAAATAGTCTGCCCCCACATGTTTAGGAGGTATGACAAGAAATGCAGGGTAGTCTTGTTTCTTTTGAGTGTAAAAAACGGGGTCGAAAAAATCCAAGGTCATGAAAAATTGAAAAAAAATCCAGGGGGTCAACTTTCCCAAAAAAGACCTAAACATAATAGGGGATGCAAATTTTTTCTAGTCTAGCCCAATGCTGAACAACACTTCAGCCACGATAAACTTCCAATATAATTTTTTTCAATTGAGATGTATGTACCCCTTGTATTGTCGATATCAAAAGTTATAATCTTTCTTACCTCTCCCCCGACAGGCAGAATATGGTGTTTCTTGTCAACATCAACTAAAACTGGTGCATGTTTCAAGGGACACACCAAAAATAACTTGCTGAAAAAAGTAAAAAGATACAACATTAGGTTGAGTGAAAATGATGAAAATTTAGACCAAAATAATAAATAAAGAAGCAACATGGACCTACCTGATGATGAGAATCAGATAAAAATAGGACGAATAGCAAGAGAGTAAGTCAGTGTAGTGAGCAGTTCAAAAAATTAGAAAAAACTAATGAAGTAATTTCACATAAAGTCCAGAAAACCCTATTTTAAGGCACATTTGCCAAATTTGCCCAAAAAATAATTTTTTAAAGATCGGGCTTCATCAGATTTTAAATATTACCATTTTACATCAAAGTGCAAAAAATCAGAAAAGAATATCAACCCAATCGCGAGAAAAGCTCTTTTTCCCTAAAAATGACATAATGGAATTTCCCCAAAATAAAAGAAAATCCAATTTTTACAACCAAAGAAACTTTTCCGAGACAAAAAGCTTGAGTCACTTTTGAGAAAACGTTGCCCTCTATCTTTATGCAAAAAAAAATCAGAAAAAACTAATAAAGCAATTTCACACCAAGTCCAAAAAACCCCATTTTTAGGCACTTTTTAGCTCAAATTTGCCCCAAAAAATTTCTTTTGAAAATCGGGCTCAGTCACTTTTTGGAATCACCATTTTGCATCACTGTGCAAAAAATAAGAAAAAGCTAATGAGCCAATCCCAAGAAAAGATGGTAACAGACAAACAAACGGACGAACGGACGACTGAACATCGGTTAATTTAAAGGACCTCCACCCACAGAGGTAGGTCCAAAAATGTTTTTGAAAATAAAACGGAATCCTACCCAGCATCCTTCACTTTAATGTTAATATAGAAAGATAAAGGAGAGAAAAAAATGAGGAGAAAAAAAAAACGAGGAGTACCTGTTACGCGGATGAAATTGCACTTTGTGAATAGCTGACGGAAAACGATATCTTGTTTCACAATTACCAGACAAAACATCCCACAATCCAACACTCCAATCAGTGGACGATGTCAAAATTTGCTTTCCATCATGACTCCAACTAAAATAACAAATGAATAAAATTTTATTTGTTTCCATGAAACTCAAAATATGGAACTCGTAACCAAACCTGGTTTGTTTCTTTATAAGCATTGCACAAGAGCATATCTAGACTCAAATATGGGAAAAAAATCAAGCATATGCTAAGCAATCCAATATCTTCTTTGTTTTTTGTGAAACCATTACAAAGAAACCGATTGTTTATAAAAGATTTAAATGATTCAATAGTAATTTTTATGTTTGAGTATAAGCATCCTCCATACATTTTTTCAACATTGTCAAATTGCTCAGCATTATCTGAGTCTGTTTTTGGATTTTTTAAACATAACATGTATCAGACAGACTGAGAGGTTTGTTATTTCCGAAATAATAATAATATAATAAGCTTCCTTGTGTTGCTATGAAAATTCATAGTTGATTAAAAAACAATTCACTAGCACAGCAGATGTTTTTAAAAACATAGATGTTTCCTAATTGCAAACTTTCCACTTTTTCCTCCCCTGGGGAACCCTAAACTACACTGGACCCTCTTGTGAATTGTTGACATGAAGAAATATTTTGAAGTGGATAGGATATTGTCCTATGTCCTACATATTAATGATATTGTAAAAAGTTAAAGGAACATAAAAGTAGTAAAATGTAAACATTACAGGAACCACGTGTCATTAAAATCATGTGTCCAAAACAAACAATCGAAACAATCAAAATCAGCCATATTTGTTTAGATTTTTTATTTCGACATGTGACATTTGTTTTGATTGTGTATCCCGCTGCATGCGGTTTGTTTATAAATCTCGAAAGTACTTTTATGTCCCTTTAAGACAAAATGAACAGACCAAACTTATGTTATGTTGCTTGCATATAATTCTTTACCTGACAGATGACACAGGATGAATATGAGCAACCATGACTTTTGCAACACCACGTGTTAAAAAATCCCATATAACTAGTCGCCCATCATTGCAACCAACTGCTAGCAAGGAACCAGTCCTGTTAAATGCACTGGTTAAAGCTGGACTGACAGAATCTAAACTTCCATCAAATTCCTAAAATTAAAAATTCATTATGAAAATTCTATTGTTGCTATCAAAACTTTACCAATTTGACCAATGCCAATTCAATTAGGGTCTTTTAATCCAAGCTAGAAAATAAGATATTTTTCTGTCTCCAGATAGGAGTGTTGCAACACTGTATCAAAAGTCAAATTTTGTTTATTTATTAAAAGAATCTGTACACAGGTCCATATAAAGGTTACCTTCATACAGGCTCTTAGTCAAAATGATCTGAAAACCTAACACTAAAGAGGAATAAAAAATTCCTTATCTTAAAATTTCTGCAAAGCAAATATTTCATAAATTTCCAAAACAACTTTCAAAACTTGCGAAATATAATCCTCACGTTAATTGATCCCCTTTTAAAAGCAATTTTAAAATATATATCATTCATTTAATTGATATAATATTGTTTTACTTTTCTATGTTGAATAATATACTAACCTCAGGGAAGCTTTGTCCGAAGGTTTCTACAAAACAAACAAAATTATTTTTAAGAGATTATAGGGTCTTAAGATATTTTGAAAAATAGAACTATTTTATCTTTAACCAATCTCCAAAATGAGAAATGTTTAAAAACAAAATTTGGCTGACAAAAATACTTACGAAGCAATGTTAAGTCTGTCATTTTTTTTATCTTTGATCCTTTTTGTTTTGAGTTATAATGTTGAATAGTATTATTTAAACCTAAATAAAAAAAATTTGAGTGAGAATGCTGATACAACACAAGGGAATACTTTGGAGAGTCTAAAAAGTCCCTAATACCAATGACACTTGACAATATTTGCAACTGTACTTTTTGCACCTCAAGGGGTTGGTACTCAAATACACGTTTTTTTTTTATAAGAATACACTTTATAAGAAGTCCATGATGAAAGTGGCCAAAAAAATTAAGAATATGCTAAGAATATCACCATCATGGAATTTTGAGACGTATGTACTAAATGTTAAATCTCGTCTGAATTAGGATCCTAACCTAAGAATGCTGTAAGAATATTTTAGGATGATTTTCCCAAAAAAGTTAAGAATATCCATGATAAAATGGATTTACACCATTCTTATAAAAAAAAAGCGTGTATCAGGCATTATGAGGACTACAGTAAAGGATTTTTTGAAAATCTTTGCATACCACTACCTCAATCTTACCAAGTACACAAATTATTTTATAAAACTCACTTTGTGGACAAAATAGGACAAGTGCTACTTGAAACTAAAAAAAAAACTTTTAGTGCTGAGCCAAAAATTTAACAAGTTTCAAAAATTGGACAAATGTAATTTTCCATTTTCTGTTGATTGCGATTTCAGACTTCCGCGAGCCATGATAAAAGGAATGAATATCATCAAACTAATCAAACTTTTTAAAGACGGAATTAATAGAAAGTCCTATTTCTTCAAAAATTGTGAGTGTTCAATTAGGTTTGATTAATTTTTTAAATGGAACTTTAATCGTTTGATTGAGTTCGATTAGTTCGATTGATCTGGTTTAAAACTCAACTCTCCAACTAACAACAATTCAAATGTCAGCACCAGCATCAGTGCAGATATGTGTCCTGACGGTGTCAATCGAACAAATCAAACACCGAATCAATTGAACACAATTGAACGCAATGAAATAATTGCTATTCAATTGTCGAGTGCAATTTAATCGTAATCAAATATTACCCGGGATTGGCTGTACGATTGCTTCGACTACGTTCGATTTTATAGATGCTATTGTGTTCGGCAATTGAATCGCAACTAATTCATCGCATTCAATTGGTTCAATCCTGATTTTTGTTCGAACTTGTTCGATTGGGTGGTTTAAGTTATAGTCCGTTATGTACCACCCTGTGGACGACACGGATTTTCTGTAATTTGTCAGATAGTCCAAAGTTAGAGCAGTTGACGGTATAGATTTTCTAATAGGCGACCATCAATAATATATGTTCTGTTTGCGTCGCCCGACCGGAAAATTATTTCGATAGCTAAGCCCAAAGTTTTTGTGTACTTCACCCACATTGAGTCCTATTTGAATTTTTTTTCCGTCCACCGTCATTGAAATTATCAACTTGGAATTTACAAGGACCCCAAGGGCCAAAAATCTGGTCCAATTTTAAGGTTAATGTATTTCACTGGATTTATTTTAGACAAGTGATACTTGTATGGACCTACCTGGTTATGCATTTAACATGTATATAATTGATATATACGTGAGCGTGACCATTAAACAATCATTCAGAACACAAATAGTGACGATCTATTAAAATTAGTCGTTTGTTTTTTATTGAAAAACGTTTGGAAACCAAAATTTCATGCTCTCGAAATAATCTTTCATATTCAAGACTTTGTGAGCAAAAAGTAAGAGTAATTTGGCTAAGAACATTGATGTATAATTATTAGTAATGATTCTTATACTGCCGTCCAAAGCAAAAACCAGGTAAGTCCAAAATTTCGAAAAAATTTTTTTTGCTAAAAATGGACTCTTTAGCGCCCAAGTAACTTATTTTTGAAAAAAAAAATTCAAAATTTTTTTCCTACCGGGAAAAACGGCCATGTCATTTTCAGGTATGTCCATCGAAAAAAGGAAATTCCCAACCAAAGGAAGGTAAGTCCACCTATTATCACAGTAATGGACATACCTTCTTTTTAAGGAAAATAAATTATTTCTCTGAGATGGACTTACCTCTTTTATGGACTTACCTTAGTTTAATTATGGACTTACCTTCTTTTAAAGGATGCTATTGCACTGTCAATTCGAACGTTTAGCATTTCGAACGTGTCAATCGAATGTTCGAATTCATTCTAGAATTCTAAAGTTTGTTTCGAAATTATCTATCAATTTTTATTCGTGATCAAGTTGGCACATCCTTTCCAGTTTAAACATGAAGTTTAGTGAGGTTAGTAAAGAACTTAATCAATACTTTCAAACACAGAATTACGAAGATGAATTATCATCGGCTGAAACAAATGGAGATGAAAGTCCCTATGTTACTGATGAAAGTGACTATTCAGACTTGGACTTTCTACATGACTCGAAAGACTTCAGCATGACCAGCTTACCATCAAACACCACTGCGGAAGCTCATGAGAACTTGGACCAGGTAGTACCACCATCGAATAAAGAAAATCCTTCTGAACATTCTGATCGTAACAACCCATCACCAAACGTGAGTATTACTGAAAACCTTGACCTTACCGAACCTCCATCAAATAGTTTCATTACCTCTGAAAACCTGAAACCGACCGAATCACGAATGGAAACTGAGGTATCTTTGGAAAATCCTGATACAACCAAAGTATCAACCAATAGTAATACCAAAAAATCTTCAAGAAAACGAACTTACGCTGAAGCTCACCCCTTACAATTCTCGTGTGCTTGTAAAAGAGAGTGTTTTGCAAAAATTAATGAACAGTGTCGTGTTAAAATCCATAAGGAATTTTGTGAAATGGAGAAGATCGTTAAGAATCAGTACATTCGTTTCCCCTCACTCTGAACTCGTCTTGTTAATTTAAACATGGACTTACCTTCTTTTTTTGAAAAAATACTATATAACCACGACATTCATTTCTTATGTCAAATACAGGTAAGTCCACAATCTCTCAATAAATCGATAATAAATAGCTGAGTAAAGGAAATTGACGAGCCTTTTATTTTCTACAATTACTTTCTTTCCAAAAATACAAAACTTGAGCTAGCTAACAGAGAAAAGGTACCTCGGCTAAGGTCAAAAGGTTTTTTGCGTTTTTCTTAATGTTGACTTTTATGGACTTACCTGATTTTTGCTTTGGACGGCAGTATAGATAAACATGTGTTTTTTGAGCCTACAAATTTTTTTTACAAAAATCTGCTTGAGTCATCTTTTTTCATGCAAAAAAATCAGGTTATGCTTACTGGTAAAATCGTAATCCTCAAAAATCGAAGTTCCAGCCTTACTGATATTAGACCAACTTATGGTATATAGTAAGTGAAGGATTATCCTATTTTCATTTCAGAATTGCTTCGCGCCATGCAGATTGGTCCTTACGGCTTTAGCAATGTGAGCGCGCTCAGGGAGCGCAAGCAAGCAGACTGCATTCTGATTTGAGAAGGTAAAACGCTCTAGGGAGACCAGGCCAGGGATCCCACGCCTGAATATCTTAATTTTAGGACAAATTTTAGGAGGATTTTGGCCAAATTTTAGGAGAATTTTTAGGAGAATTTTCAAATTTTTAGGAGGATTTTAGGAAAATTTAAGAAATAAATTTCTAAAATCGTCCTGAAGTCAGCAATCAGAAAAAATCACCCACAGGAAGACTGAAATAATGTAACAAAAATAAAATTACTTTACGTATATGGTAAACTATTATTCCTTCTAAAAGATATTCTCTCAATCAATATGGATGGCTAGATCTTCCTGTATATACAATCTATTTTTCATATTTATAGAAACTAGATTGCTGACGTGTGGAAAAGAATTTCAGCATGACTGATCTTTTTGTTTCAATAATAACATCAAAGCGGGAATTAATTTTCTTCTCGTTTCTTTCTTTCCTTTTTCTTTCTTATCAGTTCACGCTTTCCCTCACTACCTACAAAGCGTGGTTAGCTCAAGCAGTTAGATCGTCTGTCTCATATGCATGGGGTTCCGAGTTCGATTCCAATGGATGTCCAATTTTTCAATTCTTGATTTTGTTTTTGTGATTCTCTCATCACTTTAATTTTGTATCACATTTTCATTAGAGTGAAGAGATATGGACGCGTTATGTAATGTTAATTGCTACTAGTAATTACCCGTTCAATTCGAATCTATGATCTGTTCCCTCCTAGTGAGGAGTTTAATGCCCTTATAACAACCGTATTTTATAAGCATTATTGAATACAAATAACGACCACACAAGAAAGATAAGCAAACAATTAGATCAAGTGTCAAACATTTTGACCCTGAAATCAATTATTGTTCTGCCTTTAAGTATAAAACGAGATAATGCGTTTTAAACGTGGAAAACCTTTGGTTGTGAATTTGGACATTTTCTTCCACGTGCGTTTAAAACTTGGAAATTTTTGCTGTGAATTTGGACATTTTCTTCCACATGCGTTTAAAATGTGGAAAACTTTTGTTGTGAACTTGGCTTACTTCATACCGTGAGATTGGGTAACTTGCATCAGTGGAGGCTCACATGCATAGCCCTCAAATGAAAGACCTGACTGGTCATTAAAATACAAAGTTAAATCAAAACAAAAATGGTATAGAGTAGAGCTGCGAGCGGAGCTACGTAGTTGTATTTTAATGACCAGTCAGGTCTTTCATTTGAGGGCTATGCATACATCATGCCAGGAAATTGCTTGAAAAAATTTTCAATTGAGGCGAAAATAAAAATTTCCGAAAACCGACGACGTGAAAAATAATAATTTCCGGTCGCAGACTATGGCTTGATCTATATACTGTAGTTCATCATAAAAAAATCAAGTTTGAGCATTCAAGCTATCAAAGTAGTTTGGTTAGATATTCCCACTTGTAAATCAAGATTTTCTCAATTAGTAGTTGATACATTAGTATATTCATAGGCAGTTACATCAATATGCCTTCTTACCTGTCTTTAAAAATATAAATAAAAGTAATCACAGAAAAGGACGCAAAAAAAAAGACATAAGTGTGAGAACAGAGTAATCAAACTCATTAGGAAAAGTACCATTACCGATGACTTTTTTCTTTTCGATTTTTTTGGAAATTATGATTGCCACTTATGTGACATTTTTTGCTTTTACAGCATGCTTTTGAAAATTATAAAATGGCTTCAGCTAGCTTTTTCACGTGGTCGGTTTCCAGAAACACTACATTTTTAATTTTCGCCTCAATTAAAAATTTTTATCCCCGACGAAAATTTTCCCCGACGAAATTTTCCCCGATAAGGTATGTTGTTGGAAATTATGAAATTGTTTCCCTGTTTTGAAAGTTTTTAACTTTTTGACATGCATTTCAAAAAATATAACTTTTGGATGCTATATTTTTTTACTTTTTTTCAATATTTTATATATTTTACCTTTTCTCCAATATTTTATATATTAAAACTTTTTTCCAATGTTTTCTATATGAAAGTATATGCAAAATATTTCATCTATTTTGAAAATATAAAATCTTCCTTTGGTTTTCTTCTTGTAAAATATTCTCAATTTTGTCATTCTTTCATTTCAGATGATTGCCCTTTTTGGCAAACAGCACTTAAAATAATAATGATATAATACCTCCATGATACCGTGAGATTGGGTAACTTGCATCAGTGGAGGCTAACATGCATAGCCCTCAAATGAAAGACCTAGCTGGTCATTAAAATACAACTGCGCAGCTCCGCTCGCAGCTCTAATCTGCCATTTTTGTTTAGATTTAATTTTGTATTTTAATGACCAGCCAGGTCTTTCATTTGAGGGCTATGCATGTTAGCATCCACTGATGCAAGTTACCGAATCTCACGGTAATATGCACTATTTTCTATTTTTTTGTGCCTTCTCATTAGTTCTATTGATAAGACTGATTTTATTTTCCCTGTCTTAG
Source organism: Clytia hemisphaerica (assembly GCF_902728285.1). Lineage (NCBI taxonomy): Eukaryota > Metazoa > Cnidaria > Hydrozoa > Leptothecata > Clytiidae > Clytia > Clytia hemisphaerica. The sequence continues at coordinate 530,389 of NW_027103648.1, read as the reverse complement.
GTCACGTGATATTCTTTGTCTTGATAACTCCGCCTCGATCGGAAATTCCCTTATGGACATGTTTTTTAATTCTTAATGACATTTTAAAATATTCAAAATTTTGAAAAAAGCAATTTAGGGGTTTTTAATATTAAAAAAGTGATTTGTTATGATCACAGGACCTCAAAAATACTTTTTTCGAAATTCTAAGCCGTTGTAGTGACCCGATATGAGCTATTTTTTAGCATTTGACACTATATTCTAAATTGCTAATTTTGTGCATATGAGCATGAATTTCCTTAATCTGACTGAAAAAATTGGTAATTGGATAGTTATTTTGAATGCAAATTGTTAAAGGGCCCAGATTTTCCCGTTCTATGGCCCTGTTTTGAGCTAGTAATTAGCAACCCTATTTGCAAGAAAAGCTAATAATTTGCTCTAATTAAAGACCTTGGAACTTCAAAAGTGGTATATTTGAGTTTTCTACAAGACAATGAAGATAAAACCAAGAATAAAACCCCATATGGTTAAAAAAGAGCAAAAAATTATGCTAAATAATTGCTCATTTTGGGTCCATAATACAGTAGTTTTATTCTAAATTTATTAGAAGTTAGTTCCTGTAAACATTATAGAATAGAATTTCACTTAACAAAATGTAAGAAATTATAAATGTTTCCAAATTTAATGACTAAAATAAGATATCATAGTTTCCAGAATTCGAAAATAGACTAAAGCTAAATTCTTGCTCGAAATTAGGCCTTGTAATGACTCTATAATCATAAATTTAGCTTTTTATCAATAATTAAGGGTTTAATAAACATAATTGATCAAAATTAAGGCCATAGTGCAGGTATTTTTAGCACAGTGAGAGATTTTCAAAAAGCAGCAACCAGTGCTAATTATCTGCTCACAATAGACCTTTTTTCAAAGAGGACGTCCTGTTGAATATGTATACCAGTCATAAAAACAATGATAAAGTCATGCATAATTTACTGTATCATGTATATTGTAATAATTATGCATGGTTTTATCATTGTTTTTCTGCTGGACTACATAATTATTCAACAGGACGTCCTCTTTGAAAAAAGGTCTATTAGGCCCTACAACCATTTTAGATGCTAATTCATATTCATAGTGGGCACCCCCCCTGGATTCAGGGGGGGGGGTTGAGGATTTTCAGATTTTTAAAAATAGGTGGGGGTTGGGTTGATGAGAAATTTCAGGTGGGGTGGGGGTAACCCTATGTAGGTGGGGGTAACATTTTTCAGGTGGGGGTTGTCAAGTTTTCTGTATTTAACTTCGTTTGATTTTGTACTTTTTTGTCTTTTTCAACTTTCCACATACTAATACTAGATAAAAATATAAACAAATGACTGTCATAAGTTCTGAAGGTTAAAAAGAGTTCATTTTTTCTCCAGTCTTTTCCTTTCCAGTTTGTAGTCCTCAGGACTTTTAACTGGGATCTTTAGTGTTCCTAAAAGGAACAAGACCTCCAAATTCGAAGGTGTGATTCGATTGCGCCGTTTTGCGCATATGAGTTGGAGTATGGTGTAGCCCCTTTCTACCGGTGAGGTTGCTGAAAAAGGTGGGGGTTGGGCTGATATGAGATTTCAGGTGGGGGTAACCCTATGTAGGTG